>NC_043708.1:4433978-4468496 GCF_006229205.1 Suricata suricatta | reverse complement strand
GATGCCAGAGAGGGAAAGTGAGTCAGGAACAGAAGGTGTGTGAGAGCTGGGTGGCGAGCGGGGATGTGCAACAAAACAAAGAACTGTGTGTCGACCGGGAACAGAATGTGATTGTGGCTCAAAGCATCGGAGAAGGCTATTCAAGGTGGTTCCAGATGCGGCTTTCACTGAGCGGAGAGTGTCAGGAGATTCACCCGTTTGCTTTTTTTTCATGCTGAGCCAGGCTCCGTACACGACTGGGTGCAGAATAAATGCGGCAGTGCCAAGCGCTCGTGGTCCTTCCCCACGGAGACCCGTTCAGCAGCCCAGAAATAGGACCAGCCAGACCCAGTGGGGACCCCTGTGTAGTGTCCGGACCTGGAAGGCGCGATACTGTGAATCCCATTTTTGTGGACTGAATTGTGTCCCCTTCCCACAACTCGTGTGCTGAAGTTCTAACCTCTAGCACCTCAGAAGGTGGCTCGATTTGGAGACAGGGTCTTTAAAGGGTGATCCGGGGGCGCCTGGGGGGCTCAGTCGGTTAAATGTCCGACTTCGGCTCAGGTCATGATCTCACAGTTTGTGAGTTTGAGCCCTGCATTGGGTCTGTGCTGACAGCTCAGAGCCTGGAGCCTGCTTCAGATTCTGTGTCTCCTTCTTGCTCTCTGCCTCTTCCCCTGATCATGCTCAAACTCTCTCTCTCTCAGAAATAAATAAACATGTAAACAAGTAATTAAGGTTAAATGAGATCACCGGGATGGGCGCCGATCAGCTTTGCTGGCGTCCTGTACAGAGGGGAGATGAGACCACAGACGTGCACAGGTGTGCAGACACGGGGACAGAGTCGCACCTGTAAGCCAGGGAGAGAGACCTCAGAGGAATCCAGCCCCCAACAGCACCTTGATCTTGGACTTCCAGCCTCCAGGACACTGAGGAAATATTGTTTAAGGCCCCCAGTCTGTGGTCCTTTGTTAAGGCAGCCCTGGGAGACCTACCCACCCTAGTGAGGCTTCTGGACCGTTCCGCACGGGCACTGTGATGCCCCCGCAGAGAGCCTGGCCCTGGGGCCCACGGGGCTCGTGTGCTGTGTGAACATGACCGAGCTCTCCCCCTCTCCTGGACCCTCACCTGGGAAGAGGAAGGCGTTGACGTTGCTGGTGTGCCTCCAGGCTGGCTATTGAATCCTGGGCTCATTTCATGGATGTCTGATAGTTACAGTTCTTTTTCTGGATAGTTCCAAATCGTCATGTGCTCCTTATCCACCAGTATTTATTTCATTTTCGTGGTTTAAAAAATAGATGTCCAAGCTCAACACTATTGTTTAGAATTGGACGCTTCTTTGAAGGCCATTTTTGCTTCTGTTTGGCAAACTTCATTGGACCCTGTATTTATTTATTATTTTTTCAAAAAAGATTTTTAATGTTTGTTTTATTTTTGTGAGAGAGAAGGACAGAGCATGAGCAGGGGAGGGACAGAGAGAGAGGGAGACACAGAATAGGAAGCAGGCTCCAGGCTCTGAGCTGTCAGCACAGAGCCCAATGCGGGGCTTGAACCCGCGAACTGTGAGATAGTTACCTGAGCTGAAGTCAGATGCTTAACCCACTGAGCTACCCAGATGCCCCACTTGGTGGCCATTTGTAAATTTTTGGAGAAATGTTTATTGAAGTCCCTTGCCCATTTTTAAAAAATTGAGTGTTATCAAACGAAATGGTTGAAACTTTATAAAGTGTGCTCCTAGAAAATGTGTCCTCCTCCTGGTACTTGGCCCTTGGAGAAGTGTATTCTCTAAGGTCCACATGGACAGAGTCATTTTAATTATCTCCCGTTCTTCCCCCTTCCCAGTCTCTTGGCTTTCTCCCACCTTTTTCTACTATTCGCGTTTCAGATTAAACTTGAAATCGATCTCGAATAAAGAATCAAACTGCGTTCTTTATTCACTTTGGAAATGCTACAGCTCAACTGCACCAGTGTCCTTTTCACATGCATTTATGAAACTAGAGAACTCATACCATTATTACAGAATTCGTATTATTCAAAAACACCCATTAAAAGTGATAAAGTTACAAAAACGTACTCTGAGCAGTATTTCCCCTACGTATTTTGGTTGGGCTTGGAAGCAGGGTTTTGAACGTGGAGATGCAGATGTCTTCTTGGCCAGATCTGAATGCTCAGCCCCGTGGGTTGGTAGGGTGTTCGATGTCAGTATCCCCCTGTGAAGGTCAGTAATGCGGCATCCTGTACCCCCAGCCCCAAGGGCTGCTCCCGCGTGACCCTCAGCAGCTGTGAGCCTGGGGTTGTATCGTTTGTGGAATTTGGAATGAGCCATTTCCAGTGGGGTTTTATTTATTTTTTTTATTTTTATTTTTATTTTGAGAGAGAGAGAGACAGACCAAGCAGGGAAGGGTCAGAGAGAGAGGGAGACACAGAATCTGAAGACAGGCCCCAGGCTCTGAGCTGTCAGCACAAAGCCCGACGCGGGGCTTGAACCCACGAACTGTGAGATTATGACCTGAGCCAAAGTTGGACGCTTAACCAACTGAGCCACCCAGACGCCCCTCCAGTGGGATTTTAAAAGCTAATCTAAGAGGCATCTGGTGGCTCGGTCAGTTGGGCATTTGACTTTGGCTCAGGTCATGACTTCCCAGTTCGTGAGTTGGAGCCTTGCATTGGGATCTTTCTCTCTGCCCCTCCCCTGCTGGCAATCAGTCTCTCTCTGTCTCTCAAAAATAAATAAACGTTAAATTTTTTTTTAATATTTTCCTTTTATTTTTCCAAGAAAAAAAAGTCTGCTATCACTTTTAGGTTCAGAAGTATTCTATCTTTTTTCCTTTCTTTGTTTAAACTGAGATTTTTTTTTCTTTTCTTTTCTTTCCTTTCCTTGCCTTGCCTTTCCTTTCCTTTTCTTTTTTCTTTTTTCTTTTTTTTTTTTTTTTTGCATCCTGCCTCATTCCATGGAGTGTTTTTGGTTATCTTTTAACATGTGAGTGTTTTGAGTGGGTTTTCTGGAATCATTAAGATTTTTTTCCCTTTTTTACCTTTTATACTGAAAGATGGCAGGGTTTGTTTTTTGTTTGTTTTTGCTGCTTCCTTCTTAAAAACAGACACTTTCTGGAAGTGTCATTGACATACAATAATCTGAATGTATTTTAAATGAACGGTTGTGTAAGTGTCGACGTATGCGTGTGTCTGTGAAGCCGGAGCCACAATAAGGAGAATCATCATCATCATCTTCCAAAGTTTTTGTGCCCCTTTATCGATCCCTTTCTCCCCCCTCGCCCCCACTTCCAGCCACTGACCTCTGTCACTGTAGGTTGATCTGCCTCTCGTGTCATTTTATATAAGCAGAATCACACAGCATGTCCTCTATGTTCTGGCTTCTTTGGCTGAGCGTCATTACTCTGAGGTTCGTCCATGCTGTTGCTTGTGTCAGTGTTAAAGTGTTTGTATTACTGAGTCGTGTATCCCTTACATGCCCATATTACAGTGTGTGCATTCACTTGGTGATGGACATTTGGACTGTTTCCAGTTTGGGGTGATTACAAACCCGGCAGCTCTGACCTTTTGTGTCCAAGAGTTTGTGTGTGCCTATGTTTTCATTTCTCTTGCATAAACACCTAGGAGTGGAATGGTTGGACCAAACAGTGGGTGCAGGTGTAACTGTTTTCCAGAGTGGTTGTACCATTTTGCATTCCCACAGGGTCCCATCAGGGGTCTTGATGGAGTTGCTCCACGTGCTAACCCATGCTTTTTGGTAATGTATCTACCTGATTTTGACATTAGAGTAATTCTGACGTATAGATGAATTGAGAAATGGTCCCTCTCTACAATTGTCTGCAAGGGTTTGTATATAGTTTATATTATTTCTTCCTGAAATGGTTGGTGGAATCCACCAGTAAAGTTATCTGGGTATGGAGTTTTCTTTGTGGAAAGGTTTTCCACTGTAAATTTGGTCTCTTTAATACAACTATTTAGAGAATCCGTGCATTCTCTCATGAGCTTTGGTAGTTTTATCTTTCAAAGAACTTGTGTATTTCATCTAAGTTCTTGAGTTTATTGGTACAAAGTTGTTCTTATTATTCCCTTGGTGTCCTCTTAGTGTAGGCCAGAGTGATGTTACCTCTCACTCCTGATACTAATATTTTGTCCCCTTTTTCTTTCCTTCCTGAGTAATTTGGCTGCTGGTTTGTCCATTTTAATTATTGTCCCCAAGAACCACCAGTTGGTTTCATGGATTTTCCCTACTGTTTCTTTGTCTTCTTTCATTGATTTCTACACTAAAGTGTGTTACTTCCTTTCTTCTGCTTCCTTTGGGTTTCCCAAGGAGAAGCTGAGGCCATGTTCCTTCACCTCCTCCTCTCCTTTGTCCTTCTTCTTTTTTAATGTAGGTTTTTAGTGCTATAAAATTCTAAGAACTTAGAATTTTAGCCTCATTCCACAAATTTTGATAGGCTGTGTTTTCATAGTTATTCACTTAAAAATACTTTCTAATTTTCCTTTCTATCCAACTGCAGGTAATTCTTGTGACAGTTTGTAAGATCTACATCTAATTTTTTTTTCATATGGGCATCCAATTATTCCAGCACCATTTGTTCAAAGTACTGTCCTTTCTCCATAGAATTGCTTTGCTCTTTTGTCAAAGACTGACGGACTGGCTTTGAGTGGTCTGTTTCCGGGCTCTGTTCTGTTCCATTAGACTCTGTGTCTATTCTTTTACAATAACATGATGTCTTGATTGCTGTGGTTTTATAATGACTCATAAAGCCAGGTAGTATTTTCTTCAGTATTGTGTTGGCTATTCTGGGTCTTTGGCCTTTCCAAATAAACTTTAGAATCAGTTTGTTGATACTCACAAAACAGCAGACTAGAATTATGGTTGGGAGTATATTGAATCTAGAAATCAACTTGACATTGATTGAATTGACATTATAACAATATCGGGACTTCTAATCCATGAACATGGAATATCTCTCTATTTCTTTAGATCTTTTAAAAAATTTCTTTATAGTAATTTTATAGCTTTCTGCATATAGATCCTGTAGCTCTTTTGCCAGACTTACACTTACATATTTCATTTGGGGGGCATTATTATCAATGACATTGTGTTCTTAATTTCAAATTCCACTTGTTCATTGCTGGTGTGTAGGGGAGCATTGACTTTTGTATATTAACCTTGTATCAAGTAGCTTTGTTATCATCACTTATTAGGTCTAGGAATTTGTTTGTTGATTCATTCGAGCTTTCTACATAGACAATCATGTCATCTGCAAACAGTTTTATTTCCTCTTTCCCAATTTGTATACCTTTTACTTCCTTTTCTTGTCTTCTTGAACTTGCTAGGACTTTCAGTGTGATGCCCAGCAGGCGTGGTAAGAGGGACATGCCTGCCTTGTCCTCGCTGCCAGTTCCTCATCGTTAAGTGTGGTGTAGCTTTGGGCTTTTAGCAGGTGCTCTTTATCAAGTCGAGGACATTCTGTATCCCTAGTTGGCAAGATTTTCTCTTCATTACTGGTCTTAAGCAATTTGATTTTGCTCTGCCATGGTATGATTTCCTCCGTGTTTGCTGTGCCCAGGATTTACCGATTCTATTGATCTGTGAATTTATAATTTTTATCAAATTTGGAAGAACTTGAGGCATTATTTCTCCCAATTACTTTTTGTCCCCCCCCCCTTCCTTTAGGGACTGGAGTTACATAGAGATCGGCACACTTGAGGTTTTTCTATAAACTCCCTGGTGCTCTGTTCTCATATTCTCTCCCTCTCTCCCCATGTCTCTGCCTCTCTTCCAACCTCCTTCTGGTCTGTTTTCTCTCTGCATTTCATTTTGGATAGTTTCTGTTGCTTTTTCTTTTTAATTTTTTTAAAATGTTTTTATTTTTGAGAGAGAGAGAGACAGCATGAGCAGGGGAGGGTCAGAGGGAGAGGGAGATACAGAATCTGAAGACAGGCTCCAGGCTCTGAGCTGTCAGCACAGAGCCCAACACAGGGCTTGAACTGACGAACTGTGAGATCGTGACCTGAGCTAAAGTCAGATGCTTAACTGACTGTACCACCAGGTGCCCCTCTGTTGCTATTTCTTCATGAGTACTAAGGTTTTCAGTTAATCTCATCTAGTGAATTGTAGTTTTCATCTCTAGAAGTTTGACTTTTTAAACAGCTTTTTAAATATGTATCTCTTGATGTGTCTGACATAGTCCATCTTTCCTCTGACTTTGGTACATAAAATAAGGTTACAATAACTGTTCTGTTATCCTTGTCTGCTATTTTGTCATCTCCATCATTTCTGGCTGAGCTTGCAGGGTTGATTCTTTTCCTTATGACGGGTCATATTTTCCTGCTCCCTTGAATGTCTGGTCCTCATTTTGTCATGGATACCAGATATGAATTCGACCTTGTTGGGAGCTAGATAATTTTATATTCCTATAAATACTTTAAGCTTTGTTCTGGGATGTGGTTAAGGAGAAGGAGTGTGGTCCTTTCGAGTCCTGCTCTTGAGCCTTGTTAGGAGGGGACCAGCCTCTTAGTCTAGGGCAGATCCTTTGAGTCCTACACCCAATGCCTGTGGATTTTGTAGCTGTCCCCCCGGCTGATGGGGACAGGAGCTCCTCCCAGCCCTGTGCAGGCTCTGGGGGTTGTTCTCGCCATTCTGTGTGAGTGGTTCTTTTCTCAGCCCAGGGTTGCTTCCTCGCACACAAGTGCCGATCAGTACCCAGCTGAGACTCCCGGATCTTCTCTGCAGATTTCCAAAGTGTCCTCTCTTGTGGCTCCGTCCTCTGCAGTGTGCTGCCTGTGAACTCACGGCTTTTCTGGACCTCCAGCTCTGCCTCCCCAGCTTAGGGAGGTTCCTTCCCTGCGTCACTTCCGGGAAGCTCCGGGCTGTCTCCAGGGCAACTGTAGGTCACTCTGTGTCTTCCCACCTCTGAGCAATCACTGCCCCTCATTGTCCTCTGTCCAATGTCTTGAAGACCCTTGTATGACACATTTAGGCTGCTTCTTTGAGCTGTTTTGGGTAGGATGGCACATACGGTGCCTGGAACTCCATCTCAGCGGAAGCGGAAGTCGATGGCATTTTAGAAACAAAAGAAAGGTAGTTATATAATATCGATTTTAAAAAAGGACAGAAAAAGCATTTCACAGTAACAGCAATAGTCAGCAAAAGAATGTGGGTGGTGGAGGGCTCAGATGTCCGCTGAGTTCTAGCCCCAGAGCATTGGGGCCCCACTTTGTGATAGGAAACTACAAGAGAAGGCTTAGAATGAAAATCTAGGTATTTTCAGTTTTAATGTCTTCCAAGAATGAAGCCTCTCTACTGACTTATCCTGAAGACCGACCGCTAGCGTCAGTGTGTTGTAGAAAGTTTTATCTTGGGGAACCAAGTACGTGGCTTTGGCCCCATTCATGGATTTTCAACTACTTAAACTTTGTTCTTCTGACTTTCACCCCAACTATTGGAGGACAGGCTCTCACATGAGGGAACATTGACTGAAACTAATGGAAACTGTCCAGTCAAGAAGATGACCAGTGTTGTGGGTAATGGAACCATAAGTACTTTAAATGGAAAAATCGTATAGTCATGGAAATTAATACAAAAATAAGATTAGCATTTGTTTTTATTCTCTTTGCTGAAATGTTTTGAAACCATCATATCGAACAGAAATTTATTGAAGTGACCTTTTTAGATACTTTTTGGTTAAGTTCATTTAGGACCTGACCACATCTCATGAACAACGGAGGTGCCTGAGTGGCTCAGTTGGTTGAGCATCCAACTTCCGCTTAAGACATGATCTCATTGTTCATGAGTTCAAGCCCCGTGTTGGGCTCTCTGCTGTCAGCACAGAGCTTGCCTCAGATCCTCGGTCCCCCTCGCTCTCCGCCCCTCCCCCACTCTCAAAAATACACATTAAGAAACAAAAAAATAAAATTAGATGCGGACAACAAATGTAGCAAGTTATATTGGAAGAGTCTCCTAGTAAAATGGAAGTTAGGTGGTGGCTTAGGTCTTTCTCAAGGTCTACGTTATGCTCGTTATCTTGTCTGTTCTCCCCTTCCCACCTCCATGATTAAAAAAAAATTTTTTTAATGTTGATTTATTTTTGAGAAAGAGAGAAACAGAGGACAAGCAGGCGAGGGGCAGAGAGGGAGACACAGAATCGGAAGCAGGCTCCAGGCTCCGAGCTGTCAGCACAGAGCCCGACGTGGGACCCGAACCCTGTGAGATCATGACCTGAGCCAAAGTCGGTGTTTAACCAACCAAGTCATCCAGGTGCCCCTCCCCCTCCATGATTTTAATCTTTCCTTCTGTGGTTGGGGCTGGCAGTCCTGTGAGACTTCTGTTCCTCCTCTTCCTCCTCTTCCTCCTCTCCCCCGACCCCCAGCTGCCCCCGGGCTGTGCCCTCCTGCCTCAGCGCTCCTCAGGCTGCTGGACGTGAGAACAAAAGCCAAGTGTTAAAGCACATTCCCTCACCCCTTATTGGGAGTTTCTTTTCTGCTCAACGGCAGGATCTCTTGTTTGCTTTAAAACTGTAAAGTGGGGGGGGGGGGGCCTGAACGGCTCAGTCCATTAAGTATCTCACTCAATTTTGGCTCAGGTCGTTTGTAAGATTAAGCCCTATGTCGGGCTCTGTGCTGACAGTGCTGAGCCTGCTTAGGGTTCTCTCTTCCTCTTTCTACCCTTACCCTTCCCTCTCAAAATAAATAAACAAACTTTAAAAAACCCTGTAAAGTGGAAGAAAAGAAGTAACAACCATAAAGCATCTAGGTCTTTTAGTCTCTTAACAGAAATGAGAAACAGAATCGCTTCTGCAGAGGCAGGGTGTGTGTGTGTGTGTGTGTGTGTGTGTGTGTGTGTGTGTGTGTGTGTAGTATTAAATAATCATTTCAGAGATTCAAGGGGGGCACCTGGTGGCTCAGTTGGTTAAGCGTCTGACTCCATTCCCGTTATGATCTCTAGGTTCGTGGGTTTAAGCCCCAGGTCCGGCTCTGTGCTAACAGCTCATAGCCTGGAGCCTGCTTCAAATTCTGTGTCTCCCTCCCTTCCCTGCTCATGCTCTGTCTCTCTCTCTCTCTCCCTCTCCCTCCCTCTCTCTCTCTCAAAAATAAATAAACATAAAAAAAGTTTTAATGAAAGATTTCAAGGAATCTCAGGGCTGCATGGGAAGCCTGATGACTCTGGTTAGGCAAGATGAAATTAGAGTATATTTCAAGATACAGTAATTTCTAAATGCTCCGCAGGAGAACGTCAAGGCTCTTCTTTCCATGAGGGATCCTTCCAGCCTCTTTGCCTCATTCATTATTCACTAGTTGAAACCCAGCGGCTCCCCTGAGGTCCTGCTCTTCCCCCTTCTCCTGTGAGATGGTCCAGGTGTGTGGAGTCCTCACATTGCATCCCTACTGGGCTTTTTGCCAAGCCTGGGGCTGGGGGCAGAGCACGGACTATAATTGCTCCCTCATCTGGGTTCCTGTCCCTCTGTGGTGGCT
This sequence comes from Suricata suricatta, assembly GCF_006229205.1. Classification (NCBI taxonomy): domain Eukaryota; kingdom Metazoa; phylum Chordata; class Mammalia; order Carnivora; family Herpestidae; genus Suricata; species Suricata suricatta. Next base: position 4,459,043 of record NC_043708.1, on the reverse strand, counting down.
GTTTGGTGGCTGGTCTCCTGTGCTCGCCCAAGCAGGCTGCAGTCAGGGAGGTCGTCGTGTTGATAGCATCACCCTGTCCCAGGTCTGGCCCCGACGGGTGCCCGGGGACGTTTGCTGAACTGGACGAAAGCCTGTTAGCTTTAAACCTCTATGCCATCGCAATCCAGACTCAAGAGGCTCCGCCCAGGTTCCTTTAATCATAGACAATAGCAGCGATTTTGTATCAGTCAAGGGCGACTGTAGATTCACAGCCAAGGACACGAGGGTTAGCGATAGCGTCCGCCACTGGGCGGGGTCAGCTCTTGCAGGACGTGGTCGATTTCAGAGCCGGAGCTTACGTGGCAGGTGCGGCTCAGGGGTGAGCGGGACTCGGAGAGCCTGATGGACCCCAGGGCTCCCAGGAGCACCAGGAGTCTTGAGCAGAAGAAAAGCTGGTGCCCTTCAGCCAGGAGCGGTGAGCAGGGCTGGGAACGTGACAGCAGAACTGGGCTCCGGACCTGAGCATGCCCGGGGCCACGCCGCTTCTTACACTGACTGCTTCTGTTTCTTTTGCTGTGGGATGCTCCAGAGTGGTTCAGGGTGTGGCAGGCGGTGTGATGGAATAATGTGGAAGACCGGCTTTCATTGTTACTGAGTGGTGGTTATTCCTGACTGCCTATGCGATCTAAAATGCTGAAACCTTCTAGTAAGGTCTTTCTCTCTCTCTTTTTTTTTTAAGTTTTTAATATTCATTTATTTTTGAGAGAGAGACAGAGAGCAAGTGGGGGTGGGACAGAGAGAGAAGGGGACACAGAATCCAAGGCAGGCTCCAGGCTCTGAGCTGTCAGCACAGAGCCCGACACGGGCTCGAACCGACAAACTGTGAAATCGTGACCTGAGCTGACATCCAGGGTTGAACGCTTAACCAACTGAGCCACATAGATGTGCCATCTGTATCGTTTTAAATAATTAAAGAACAGAGAGAACATCTCAAGATAAAAGGGACAGAGTCTACGTTAACTTTTTTAAGTGAACAGTCCCCCACCAACCTCCAGGAATGTCACACAGACACCAACATCTCGTATCCCCGGAAGATGTAGAGTCAGGAGGCTGTTTCTCTCTAGATGAGGAGATAGTCACACGAACAGAGGACAAAATGCACTTTCCTGGTCTGTTTGATAGAATACAAGAGATAAGTGACTTGATCTTTTTGCCACTTCTTACTGTAAAACAGTAACTTAACCTAAAAGTCACATCTGCACACGGCCCCTCGGAGATCGAGGGTCAGGGAAGAGCCACAAGGTCATCTTTGTGCCCCTGGAACTGGAGGTGATGGGTGACCCGCCCGGATCTGTGACACCCTTGGAACTCGGAAGCTGGCGTTTGGCTGCCCAGGGGGAGCTGTGGGTGTGACGCTCGGTCCATCCTTCCGCCACTAGCCGTGCGCTCTCGTGGGAGGGCTCGTCCGGGACTGTTCCGTATCCTGCGGCCAGTGTCCTGTTCCTCAGCGTGGTCAGGAGTGCGCCAGAGGCAGAACTGGTCCCTCTTCCTCCAGCGCAGACCACTGTTGTGGACCAAGCACCACACGGTACTTGCAGAAGTTCAGTACCTATTGTTACCGCTGATTTCACTGAAGGTCGGTGTTGGCTTTTTGTGCCTCTATGAACAACGGTATTCACAGCATCGAGCAACGGTGATACTGAACTACCGTTTGTGTCGAGCGTCCGTTTGCCATCACCGTGTTGGGCGCTCACGTACGTTACCCTCACAAGAACGTCCGAAGGCGGGCAGTATTCTTCCTGGACTGTTGGGGCCATTCGCCAAGACCGTACCCTGCACAGTCTGAACTCCGGAGCGGTGCTCTTCCTCGAATCCCAGGGCCGGGGCCGTCGAGAACAGGTTACACTGTTTGCCAGCCCTCCTGAGAAGGAGTTTTCTGAACTGTGGGAGGACCTGGACAGAATGCCGAGAAGGTCCGCCGCGGTGGAGGATACAGAGGCCCTCCCTGTGCACTCAGCCAGCTGACACAGCCGCGTCATGGGCTTCAGGCCACCGCGGGTTTGGTTCCACCTCAGATGAAGTCGTGTCGGTCGCTCTGCAGCCTGAGGCGGAGGCGAGGGGCGCTCCACCTGCCGCGTGGGCCCGGACCCCCACGCCCGCCGCCGGAGGCGAGCGGGTGCACAGGTCCAGCCGTAGTTCTGGTTCACGCAGAAGTTTAAAAAAACCCAAGAGGTGAAAATATAAAGAATATAAAGGTCTTTTTCAAACCTCCCTCTAACTCCGCAAAGTATAACAGTGCCAGACAAGAATGCGAAAACTTTGAAAAAAGAGATGAAGCTGTTCAGTGGGTAACGCTGTTTTAATGACCTCTGCGGGTGAGGTTAGAGCTACGGGAATGGCCAGTACTTTAAACATAACGTGCGGACGCCTGGGTGGCTCAGTCGGTTGAGCGTCCGGCTTCAGCTCAGGTCACGATCTCGCGGTTCATGGGTTCAAGCCCCGGGTCGGGCTCTGTGCTGACACCAGCACAGAGCCTGGAGCCTGCTTCAGATTCGGTCTCTCTCTCTCTCTCTGCCCCTCCTCCACGCATGCTCTGTCTCTGTCTCTCTCTCAAAAATAAATTTTAAAAAATAAGGAAATAAAATACATAACTTGGGGCACCTGAGTGACTCAGTTAGTTAAGCTTCTGACTTGATTTTGGCTCAGGTCATGATCTCACAGTTCATGACTTCAAGCCCCACATCGGGCTCTGTGCCGACTATGCAGAGCCTGCCGGGGATTCTCTCTCTCCCTCCCTGTCTATCTTCCCTGCCTGCCCCTGCCTGCACTCACGCACGCTCTCTCTCAAAAACAAATAAATAAACCTAAAAAATCTTAAGAAAATAAAATACATAACTTGCTAGAGTGTTATTCATATGGATTCCCAATCGGATGAGGTTTTCCTTGATGAGATGCCCTTGCCCATCTTGTGCCCCAGAATCCTGTGAGATGGTCAGAGGCTGGAAATGCCTTGTGTTGACTAGACCAAGATGTGGGTTTTGTTTTTTATTTTGCCAATCAGGTTTTTTGTTGTTGTTGTTGTTGTTGTTGTTGTTTTTGCGAGTTGAATTTGTAAAGTCATTTGAACACTAGCCTTTTCTATACCCACGAAGGTTGGGAATGGCAGACAGCTCGCACTGCTGCCAAGAAGCCCTCCAGTCTGTTCTGGAGAGGAGCTACCTGAGGAGCAGAACTGAGACCATCCGTACAGGGCAGGGCGGCGGCTCTGGCGGGATGTGCAGAGCGCTGGGGTGATGTCACGTCTTGCAAATAGACGTTCTCTTAATCAGACAGATTTTCAGGTTTAAAAAATTTTTTTAATATTTATTCATTTTTGAGAGAGGGCGACAGTGTGCAAGCAGAGGAGAGAGAGAGGGAGACACAGAATCTGAAGCAGCTCCAAGCTTCCAGCTGTCAGCACGGATCCTGACGCGGGGCTCGAACTCATGAACTATGACAGCATGACCTGAGCTGAGGTTGGACACGTAACCGACTGAGCCCCCAGGCGCCCCTGGACTTTTCAGTTTTTAGTCACTTGTGTTGGAAGACAGATACTGAGCTGGTCGGGGTTTTGTGCTTTGGGTTTGGGGGACTTTTTTTAGGTAAAATATTAAAATTAGATTTTTTCCTGTATAAATTTGGCAGTATAATTAAAATAGAATCTGATTTATGCACATTCATGAAAGCCATCTATAGAGCAAACTGAGGCCATAATGATGCTATTTTGCCATGTAAATTTCTAGGGGTGTGTGTGCGTGTGTGCGCGTGCATGTGCACGTGTGTGTGCGCAAGGTGGCGTGGTAGCAGCCAGCTTCCTCCTTTTCCGGCCGTGCAGGCCCCCGCTGCGAGTGTGGGCCGCCTCTCACGGCTGCTCTCTGTGCAAACGGCCCCCGTCTCACAGAACTGCATGCTTCGATGTGCCAGATTCTTTCATGACTTAGGAAACACTTATTATTAATAAAGCACTAATTTCTAAATACTTTTTAAATATTTATTTATTTTTGAGCAAGAGTAAGCAGGGGAGGGGGAGAGGAGATCTGAAGCGGGCCCCGTGCTGTCGGCACAGAGCCTGATGTGGGGCTCGGACTCACTAACCGCGAGATTGTGACCTGAGCCAAAGTCGGATGCTCAACTGACTGAGTCACCCGGGTGCCCCTCAAATTAATGTTTAGTGCTATTTTGCATAACAGTGTTCAGACAACACAAAGGAGTTTTGAAGGAAATATTAAGTTTGGTGACTTTATCAGTGATCATTATTGACAACAACAGTGGCCTGATTGTAGCTAGCATTTATAAAGCATTTACAGTATGCAAAACCATATCCTAAGAGCTCTACATGTATTAACTAATTGGAGAGTACGGCAACCTGCTGAGGTAGACTACGGTTGTTGCCCCTGTTTACCAGTGGGGAAACTGAGGCATGTGGCGACTCAGTACCTTGCCCTATGTCACACAGCTCGGAAGTGGTAGGGCTGGGATTGGACCCATGTGACCAGATGTCAGAGGCCACACTCCTGGTGACTAGCCCACATGTCCCTCCTCTGCAAATCCTCTCCAACACGAATTTGGCTGTAGAATGGCTTCTCCCAGTCCTTTTCCTGAGGCCGGAGACCCTCCCAGTGAGGTCTGAGTGGTGCCGGCCCCCATGTGACAGTTGCTACTTGGCTTGCCCTGACTTCTTTTATTCACAAGTTAAAAGATTTTATTCAGGGGCGGGGGGAGTCTGAGTGGCTCAGTTGGTTAAGTGACCAACTTCAGCTCAGGTCATGATCTCACAGTTTGTGGGTTCAAGCCCCACGTCGGGCTCTGTGCTGACAGCTCAGAGCCTGGAACCTGCTTCAGATTCTGTGTCTCCCTCTCTCTCTGCCCCTCCTGTGCTCACACTCTGCTTGTTTCTCTCAAAAATAAATAAACATAACAAAATATTTTATTCAGCTCTTTCCTTGATTCTCGGGGGGCAGACAGAGCAAACCTGCCTTTGTATCCCCTCCCCCACTTCTCCCTCTGGTTGGCGTGACCTGATGAAGAGGGACTTTCCTGATTTCCCATCTAGGTCAAGGGACAACTTGTAGAACTTAAGGGTGCTCTCTTTCTAGCGGGCAGCAGGTGTTTTCATTGGAATCTGTCTTTGCTCAGATCTCAAGGTACAATATCCACCAGCCTCAACAAGCCAAATGGCAGCCCCTAACTGACAAAGCCAATGGGTAGACCTTAACTCTCTCGGACTCCCCGAAAGTTATTTTATTTTCTATGTTAACATTCAATAGATGTGCTTTTTGTTCTTGGAGACAATTCTATGTATCTTCACACAATACAGACCATCACCGTCAGGATACAGAACACATCCATCATTCCCCAAAACTATGGAGTGCTGTGCCCTTCCCCCAACTTTTGGTAACCCCCGATCTGTCCTTCTTCACTGTAGTTTTGTCTTTTGGACAATGTTGCATAAATGGAAGGACACAGCATGTCACCTTAGGAGACTGGCTTCCTTCATTCAGCATCATACCCGCGGGATCCACCCAGACCCCTTTATCACTAGTTAACTTCCTTTTCTATCACTCTGAGGAGGTGTCACAGTTTATGCGTTCACCAACTTCTTAAAATTAAAAAAAATTTTGTTTTTAATTTTATTTTTGAGAGAGAGAAAGACAGCATGAGCAGGGGAGAGTCAGAGAGAGAGGGAGACACAGAATCTGAAGACAAGCCTTAGGCTCCGAGGTAGCTGTCAGCACAGAGCCAAGCACAGGGCTTGAACCCACAAACCGTGAGATCATGACCTGAGCTGAAGTTGGACGCTCAACTGACTGAGCCACCCAGGTGCCCCTTGTTCACCAATTGAAGGACAGTTGAGTTGTTTCCAGTTTTTACCGCTTCCAACGTTTGTGTACAGGCTTTTTACGAACGTGGGTGTTCATTTCTCTAGTGAGTCTTGATCACATGCTATGTGTATATTCAACTTTATAAGAAACTGCAAAACCATTTTCTGGAGTGAGTATCCCATTTTATGTGTTCACCAGCAGCGTAAGAGGGTTTCATGTGCCCCATTTTCTCACGCATCTTGTTTGGTTGGTGGTGTGTATTTTGTCCATTCTAATGGGTGTGTAATGATATCTCACTGTGGTTTGAATTTGCATTCCCCTAATGGCCAGTGATACTGATCGTCTTTTCATGTGCCTGTTTGCAGTTTAGTAAAGTGTCTATGCAGCTCTTTTGCCCTATTTTTTAATTGGGTTGTTTCTTTTCTCACTGTTGGGTTTTAAAAGTTCTTTGTCTCCATCAACAGTGAGAGGTAAAAAAGACATAGTCGCCAGTATTCCCAACAGAAACAATATGAATCCTACTTAGGAGCATAGAGAATGAAGTATTTAGTTCTTGGAGGGCAAGGAGTGTGAGGAAAGATAACTTGCCAAATTTGATTTCTTTGGAGAGATAGGTCTGTGATGTATTTTTAAAGAGTTATACAGTGCTCTCCTCATGGGATCTGTTAAGTTCTACGCATATGTGAATACTTGATGAGTTCTCTGGGTTGTCAGGTATTTATTTTCTGTTATTCCATCTCAGAAGTGCCGGAGACACACTTGAAAAATATTTCTGTGCATGAAACCATTATCTGTAACTTAGAACATCGACACAACTTGAATTTAGGGGCCTGACAGATTTATATCCAGTAAACAGAGATTACAAAATCGTAAATTTCAATTTCAAAGCCCACCATTACCTGAGACTTCTTATGATTCCCAGTTCCCATGCCTGTGTTTCAGTGTTTTTTGTTGCCTGGAATGCTATTTTTCTTTTTCTACGTAAATGTTTTTATTCATCAAGGCCAACCCCTACTTGCTCCTGTTTTCTGACATAAAATCCAAATACCCATTTACCCATCTGTTCATCCATTTACCAAATATTTATTGAGTTCCTTCTCTGTGATACACATTGGTAAGATAGAGCAGTGAGCCAGAAGAAAAGATTTCTGCTTTCATGGAGTTTACATTTTATTGATGTTCTCACAGAGCCTTCTTCTGATTTCATTGATTTTCTTCATTCTTTGTCCATGTTTCATACCATTGACTTCATCTCTTTTATTTCCCTTCTTTTTGCTTGATTTTGTTTTAATGTGCTCTTCTTTTTCTACTTAATGTGAAAGCTGAGAATCATTGATTTGAGGATTCCCTCCTTTGCTAACAAAGAGATCATAAAGCTATTAATTTTCCTCAGAGACCTGCTTTAGCTGTAACCCACACATTTGGAAATGTTACACTTTCACTATCATTTAATTAAAAATATCTTCTAATTTGTCCTGTGATGTTATCTTTGACTTAATGGTTATTTACAAGTGTGCTGTTTAATTTACAAGTAGTAGGGGATTTCCTGGTGGTCTTGTTTTTGATTTCTAATTTAATGCCACTGGGGTCAGAGAACATACTTTTCCAGTCCAGAACATGATATGTCCTGATAAATGTACCATGCGCACTGCCATTGTTGAGGGTGTTGTTCCATATATATCAATTAAATCAAAGTGGTTTATAATGCTGTTCAAACCTTCTATGTCTTTAGTAATTTTTTACAATTGTCCTATCAGCTGCTGAGAAAGGAGCAATGGAATCTTCCGGAATAATTGTGGAATTGTCTTTTTCCCACCTTAATTCTGGCAATTTTTGCTTCATGTACTTTAAATCTCTGTTGTTATGATTGTCTTGTCTTTCTGATAAATTGATCCTGTTTTCACTATGAAATGATCCTCTTTATCTCTGGTAATACATTTTATTTGGCGTCTATGTTACCTGATTATTAATGTTGCCACTCTAGCTTTCTTATGCTTTCTGTTTGCGTCCTATGTCTTTTTCTCCATTCATTCATTTTCAGCCCATCTGCGTCTTTGTATTTAAAGTGTGTATCTTGTAGACAGCATATAGTTGGGTCTTGCTTTTTTTCCCCTGACATTCTTGGACATTTAATTGATATGTTTATTGAAATTATTGTATTAATATGATATTAATGTAACTATTTCCATATTAGGTTTGGGTTTATCATTTTACTTTTTTTTCCTATTTGTCTACTTTTTGTTCCTCTCTCCCTTTTTTCTCTCCTTTGGATTATTTGAATACAAAATTTCAGTGTAATTTTTTTTTAACCCATACTTATTTGCATTATTATTTACTAGTTCCCTGGGGATTAAAATCTACATCTTTAACTTTTCACAGGTCCCTTACAATTAATAATGTACAATATTAAAATCTTATGTAAAACATTAAAATATTATAGATCCATATCTTCCCCATCCTTTATGTTATGGTTGTTTATGTATTACATGTACACACCTATAAATCTTCGCAGTGTTATAATTTTCATCTTCACAGGTTTAAAGGTTTTTAAGAGCATGAACAGGAAACTGCAAATAGAAAAAAAGTCTTGAACTCATTCAGATATTTATCACTTCTAGAGGTTTTCATCCTTCCTTGAGGGTCTGAGTTTCCGTCTTCTATAATCTCCCTTTACCCTGTCATACTTCTTGTAACATAGATCTGCTGGCAATGAATTCTTTCAGTTTTCATTTATCTGAGAATGCCTTTGTTTTTGTTGTTGTTTGTGTTTGTTTGTTTGTTTTACTTTCACTGTTAGAGGCTATTTTTGCTGGGTATAGAATTCCAGATTGGATTTTTTTCATTTCACACTTTAGAGATGTTGTATTCTCTTCTAGTCTTCGTCCGTGGTCCTTGCCAAGGATAGACTATGTCAGTTTTCTCTTCCCACGTTCAATATGTGCACTTAATCTGGTTATCAGCACTTTCATTATGATACACCTTGAGGTGGCTTTCTTTGTGTTTATTTTGCTTGGTATTTGTTACACATTTTGTTCTTTTCCACTTCTGTCCTTCATCCAATTTAGGAATGGGGGGGGGGCTTTACATTTCAGATTTTTTTCCTGGCTTGTCCTCTTTCTTCTTATATTCCAATTTAGTGTATGTTGGACTGTTTGAGATCATCTAACAAATCCCCAAGGGACTCGGCTAATTTTTTCCCCAATTCTTGTCTCTGTGTCCTTCCCCTTGGATCCTTCCTCGTGCTCCATCCTCAGGTTTGCGTGTCTTTCCTTCATCACGTCCATGCAGCTGCAGCCGTGCAGTGAATTCTTCACTTCAGAAAATCTGTGCTTCAGTTCTTGAATTTCCATTTGGTTCGTTTTTTATTGTTTCTGTTTCTTTGCCGGTACTTCTCACTTCTCCACTGAAATTTTCATTCACTGGAAATAACCTCATTTTCCTTATCTGTTCCAATATTTTGTTCCTTTTGGAGTTGGACTCCATTTATTTTCTTTTCTCTTGAGAATGTGTTCCACTTCTTGATTCTTACATATATTGAGTAATTTTGGAAATTATGAGTTTTAAGTTGTGGATATTTTGTATTCTATGATTTTCCTCTAAGAAGTGTTCTTTCCTTTGTCTTAGTGGCTGCTTTTCTTGGCTGGACTTGAACTGAAAATTGCTTCTTGCACAGTGCCTCCGATCTCAGTTCTGATCTTCTGCTGTTGGCTGTAGCATTGAGTCTATTCTATGTGGGTGCAATCCGCAGGTCAGCCAGACATGAGACAGAGTTTGGGAATCCCCCCTCTGGCTTCTTCCCTTCTGGGATTTCCCCCACTCTCTTTAGGGTTCACAGATTTTGGACTTCATGTCTTGGCTTTCTTAGGACAAGATGGCTGTGGGAGTTTCCCCTGTACCCTCACTCCTACTGTGTGTACTGCTTAGCTCTGGCTAAAAGCCATGGAAAAGGAGTTTTCTTGTATATTTTTCTGAGTGAGCGTAAACTCCCCACCAGAGTTTATAACCTGTGTCTCCTCTCCAGTCCTTCAAGTCGTTGCTTTTTGTGTAATTTCCAGGCTTAAAATTGCCTTCCGTGGGATGGTGCTATCCACAGGTGGTCCATTTTTCCTGGAAGCAGGTGCAACTCCGTGGTGCTTATGTTTTAGTTGGGAGATAGAAGATGAGCAAACAGAGCACAGTGATGCTGTGAAAGAAATAAGTGAGGTTGTTGTGATCGGAGCCCCAGCCTCGGGTAAGGTTGTTAGGAAGGTTCTCCGAAAAGCTCTGTTTGCGCTGACACCTAAGAACAGAAGAAAGAACAAGCGAAAAAGCCTGGTGAGAAATGTTACAAGCGAAGGCAACAGCAGATACCAAAGAGAGAGGTTGGTGTGGTGGAAGCACGGAGTGAGAGAAGGAACGACATGAAATGGTTTGCAGAGGCCAGGAGACCTGTGGGACATAGGAGGCTTGATGCAGAGCTGGCGCTTAATGGCTCTATGCAAGAGACTGGGGTTGCCATCCAGGTAACTGGGTGCTTCCAGGTCCCATCCAAGTAGCGGGCCCTTAACCAGCATGACTGATAGATGGTGTGGTCTTGTTTTGTTCTGCTCTGTTTCTTTAATGAAGTACAATATCGTGTTTATATGGTCTTAGATTCTGCTGTTGCAGCTAACTTCTGTAGCTGTTTCTATCTATCATGTTTTGACTGAATAACAAAGAAGGTTATCCATAATTATCTGAAGACGCCGTTAAAATGCTTCTTCCTTTCCCCGCTACATGTCAGTGTGAGGCCAAGTTTCTTCGTACACGTCAACCAGAATAACACATCACGGCAGACTGAACGCATAAACAAATCCAGTTCTTTTCTAGGAAGTCAGACATGAAAGAAAATTTTTAAAGAGTCAAAGATGTTGATCCTTTCAAAAAATTTTTTTGTTTTTAAAAACAGCAATCTTTCCCATAAAAATGGGTTATTTAATACATGATACTTTTGTTTGTTTGTTTGTTTTTAGCTAAGTCATGCTTACATATTTATAAAATGCCTGTTTTAATTTTCAGGACAGTAGAAATTGATAGACACGATTCTCAGAAACAAAAGGTAGTTGCAGTCCACAGAAATTGTTGCTCATGTCAAGGAGTCAGTAGAAATTGATAGACACGATTCATACAAACAAAAGCTAGTTATGGATCTCAGAAATCGTTGCTCATGTCAAGAATCCTGAGGCCATGGCGTCTGAGAAGTGCCATGTTAAGTGTGTCCTAATTGGGAAAGAGAGTACATTATGCCAGTGGTTTTTCTTTACATCGTGAAATCATTCGTTACGTTTACTTATTTATTGTAAGAGAATGTGAGCAGGGGAGGGGCAGAGAGAGAGGGAGAGAGAGGATCCCAAGCAGGTTCCACACGGTCAGTGCAGAGCCTGATGTGGGGCTCGAACTCACAAACTGTGAGATCCTGACCTGAGCCCAACCAAGAGTCGGACGCTTAACCAACTGAGCCACTAGGGCACCTCAAGCTTTTTTTTTTCTTCAAATTTTTATTTAAATTCCAGTTAGATAGGGTGCCTGGGTGGCTGGGTAGGTTAAGTGTCTGACTTCTGCTCAGGTCATGATCTCAAGGTTCATGGGTTCAAGCCCCGCGTCAGGCTCTGTGCTGACAGCTCGAGCCTGCTTCGGATCCTGTGTCTCCCTCTCTCTCTCTCTCTCTGCTCTTCCCCCATTCACACCATGTCTGTCTGTCTGTCTCTGTCAAAAATAAACATTAAAAAATAAATTCCAATTAGCTAACATACACCGTGACATTGGTATCAGGAGATAGTGTCGTCTCGTGATTATCTGGCCACCCCGTCAGCTAGCGTGGTCAGAACGGAGTGAGAGGGTGATGGCGGGGCTGGGAGGGGGGTGGGGGTGGGCTTCTGCCACGTGTGGGGAGCTGCACGCCGGCCCCTCCTCTGCCGCTGAGGTCTCTGACGTCATGGGAAAGAACACGCGTTGGCCTGTGTCTAGAATAACATAATAGCAATTCAAACCTCAGCTGGAAGGTAAGGAAGAGCACAGACGGAAGGACTCAAGACTAGAGCGGAACGAGGCGTTGCCTTCTGTGCCGCACGGGGCGCCCCGTGGCTTCTGCATGAGCCGGTCGGGTATCGCTTCTCGGCCTTTTGGCTAAGATCAAGTGCACGAGCGCGGTCACCTTCAGTATGTACCGTGTCGGGGCATGCACTCCGGGCGTGCGGGCGGGTCCCAGCTCTCCGGGAGCTCTCGAGAGTCACTTGTCCCTCTCCTTTGGCTTAGATGACAGCGCTTCGGCGGCAAGCAGCATGGAGGTGACGGACCGCATCGCCTCCCTGGAGCAGCGCGTGCAGATGCAGGAGGATGACATCCAGCTGCTCAAGTCGGCGCTGGCCGACGTGGTCCGGCGGCTGAACATCACGGAGGAGCAGCAGGCTGTGCTGAACAGGAAAGGACCTACCAAAGGTGGGTGCTGTCGACGCACGGGGGCAGCCGTAGGCCTGGCGGCGCCGAGGCCGTGGGCACCCTTCAACAGCAGCAGAGACGAGAACCTCAGAAAATCAGGGAACGGCCCTCAGCGGTGCCCGAACCGTCCCACGAGGCGGGACGGCTTCTGTGGGTGGTGGTGTTTTGGCTTGACGTGAGGGGGGCGCTAGCCGGGGGCGTCCACGTGTAGGTGGCCGGTACCTGCCTGTGGAGTGCGGGGTGGGGGTGGGGGGCGTCCACAATGCACGCTGAGGACAAACGTTTATCTTGTAAGGCAGAGCCAAGAACACGGGAACCCCCGTGGTCCTGGGACACCTCGGAGTCGGTTCCATCCAGAAACTTTCAGACAACTTTCCTCTCTGTCTCTGTCCTCTGCTTCTGTGTGACCCTTCAGTTCAGCCCAGCCACCAGATAATGATCCTGTGCCACAGAGAAGCTCTGAGCAGGGATGGGGGCCTGCGGGCGGGGGGAGGGGCGCAGGCCCTTCCCTGAGGAGCTCAGGACCCGCAAGCCGGTGAGCTCCGGGGCACAGCCTCCTGTGTCCTTTGAACCTCCTGCCCTGCCGTCCAGGAGAGCAAAGCGGGTGACGGTGTCTGTGCCCCGTGGGTTTCTGGCGAATTTATTATTTTTTGACTTTTTTTTAAAGTGATTTCAGTTTTGAGAGATGATAAGAGACAGCACGAGTGGGAGAGGGGCAGAGAGAGGGAGACACAGAATCTGAAGCAGACTCCAGGCTCCAAGCTGTCAGCACAGAGCCCGACACGGGGCTCGAACTCATGAGCTGTGAGATCATGACCCGAGCAGAAGTCGGCTGCTTCACTGACTGAGCCACCCAGTCGACCCTGGTTTCTGGCAAACTTAAATCATTTCATTTCCCTGTGACGCCTGTGAGTGAAACATAAGAAAGAAATATTTGTGTTGAAGTAACTTTGTAGCGACCCTTCTCTTAAAATTCTGGAAGTATAACCCCTCCAGGTCGCTCATCTTCTACCCGATCCCTGTTCCTTGTGGCTGTAACTTTAGAAAACGGAATTCATCCTGGCTGTTAAATTCCTTTGAGATCACAGTGCTGTGTAAATGTCTACCTAAAATTAGCTTGGTTTGTTTGTTTGTTTGGATTTAACAAATAACTTCACACTTTCCATGTTTTTCCTGGAATCAGGAGAGGGTACTGTCTGATGTTATATGCTACGTTCCCCTCTCAGGTCCTTGGCTACATGTGTCTGTAGGAAGAAATCTGTTTCTTCTTCCTTCAGGTTAGTCACTAGCTCCATGTGGGGAATCCTTGCTGGATGACGTTGACCTATTTTCTGGAATTTTTTTTACCTAAGCACAGTTGACACATGAGGTTACATTGTTACATTAGTTTCCGGGATGCAGTCTGTACCTTAGCCCTGCTCACCTCAAGTGTAGCCACCGTCTGATACCATACATCGATACATCTCAAATCTTTTTTTAAAATGTTTATGTTTGAGAAAGAGAGAGAGACAGAGAGTAGGGGAGGGGCAGAGAGACAGAATGTGAGTGGGGGAGGGGCAGAGAGAGAGAGAGAGAGGGAGACACAGAATCCAAAGCAGGCTCACGGCTCTGAGCTGTCAGTACAGACCCTGACTTGGGGCTCGAACTCATGAGCTGTGGGACCATGACCTAAGCTGAAGTCGGACGCTTAACTGACTGAGCCACCCAGGCACCCCCCGAATAATCTTTTTAAGTACTGTTTTTCTCCTTCTAAGTCACAAAGTGATTAGGGAAGTTTAAATAGAAACCAGGTTATTTTAGGTATTCTTGGCCTACTCAGCTTTCCAAAAATAAATCTGATGACTGCTGTACTCTGAAGGGCACATTTGAAGTCGTTGCTTTATGTAAAACTTCAGACTTCCAAAACATCTATTTTAAAAAATTAGGGGAAAAAAATAATGCAAGAGGCCTGCCTGGGAGTTTCCTTTTCTTGACGAAGACTACAGTTTGGTTTTTATAAAACTTCCTCTGAGAGAATAGTTTCTTCTCAGTGGGAGAGCTGATATTTCTGTATGATACTTTTTTTTTAATGTCTTATTTATTTTTGAGAGAGACAGAGAGAGACAGCGTGAGCAGGGGAGGGTCAGAGACAGAGGAAGACGGAATCCAAAGACAGGCTCCAGGCTCTGAGCTGTCAGCACAGAGCCAGACACGGGGCTCGAACCCACAAACAGCGAGGTCATGACCTGAGCCGAAGCCAGACGCTCAACTGACTGAGCCACCCAGGCGCCCTATGATAAATAAGTAAAAGTAAAATTTTTAATTTAGTAATTGTAATAATTAGTAATTTCATAATTTTAATAATTAAATAAAAGTAAACCACAGCATAGTAGCCAGAGGGAGACACCAGGAACTGGAATAGGGGTCATGAGAAAGCTGGTGGGCGGTGGCATCCCCTGGATGGACGGGCCACGCTGTCCCGCCGCCTACACAGTGAGTTACCGGACGGTGGAGGCGAGGTGGAGCGGTGAGCACGTCGGAGGCTCTGGGTCGCTGCTCTCCTTCCGGAGAGGGCCGTGCTGGTACCCACGCACCTGCAGCCGGGCACCTGGCACTCAGTCGCCGGGGTTCCGTGGGGGGATCTTTCAGACAAGGCGGATGTGAGCCAAACCTCCTCTGACTGTACAAGGCCACACGGTGCCCACCCCTTCACATTATTTCAGCTCGCCGTCCTCACACAGACTTGAAGCACACGGGTGCAAGTCATTCTCATTGTTAAGTATTAGGTGACGTTTTTCCCCCAAGGTCAGTTGTCAGAAGCTTCAACATTTTGAGCTTTGGGCACCTAACCTTGTGCTGTCGGCCCGGTGATGGGAATGGCTATGCCACCAAGAAACAGGCCACGTGGGTAAGCAGTGAGCTTTCAAAGTGTACGGCGGGGTCCAGCTCTAAGGAAGCGTGTAGTGAGTGCCGTGCCTGTGCCACGGTCCCCCTCTGATGGGGAGGCGGCACCGTCCACACAGCAGCCCCGGGGCTGCCCGTGAGGCCGTATATCATGATCCGAATCCCTCTCCATGGCAGTGCTTCTCTTTATTTGAAGAAAGTTATCACGACCCCTAAGGTTTGACTTTATTATTCTTCGTAGGACTTCGGCAGCCTAGCAATGAGAACTGTGGTCTCAGGAAGATGATTCACTGACAGATCAAGTCCATGGCTTCCTGAGAGAGGCGGAGGATTGTGGCCAAGCCCTCCGATGCTGGGCCTGTGGACAGAGTTTCCGTAGGAGGGAGCTGGGACTAGACCACGTCTCCCCGGAGCGTTCCCCTGGTCCCGGGGGCTCTGACCCAGGGAGAGCGCCCTGGCTCTTAGGAACAACTCAATTTCCACCCAAGCCCCCGAATGTTGTCACTCTTATTTTCTTCCGCCTTTGGTATTTTTTTAAGTATTGAGAACCGATTGCCCTGTCCTGCACCTTAATGACAGACAACTTCAGCCCGCAAAGTTTGCCCTCTTTACGTTAGATTTACTTTCAGATGCAGAGCTTTCTATGTTTTCGTTTTGCTGAGCTTGGGGTTATCCTGTCCTGAAGAATAGAGAATCAAATAGTTTGTGAAGGCACGTATTTTTAAAGTTCTTGGTAATACTAAAGTTTTACAGTGTTGTGGTGGGTGTGGGGACTCACTGCTAACTGACCGAACGCAGTGAGGCGACCCCTGTAATATATCCTCTTGTGCGTTGAAATTCAGAAAAGTGCTTCGTGGATACAGGAGTTCATGGCAACGCCGTGCCGATCGGAGGGCACTTGGATGGAAAGGAGCAGAGGACGTGTAAGCTGTGGGGCAAAAAACTGAAGCCCTCGGTGTGATCGGACACTGTGTGCTCTTTATAAATGTTCACGTGACTGGTAGCGACGGGCCAGACACTGTGCGTCACGTTCAGAGTCACAAGCGAGGTATAGAATTGTATGTACTGTGTAATACAAGTTAATAGACAAAATCTATGCAAAAAGACTGGAAAGAAGTATACCCAGAGTTACCACTGACTTTTTTTTCTTGAGTGATAGGACTGTGACTTTTGTTTTCTCCTTTATACTTTCAGTTGGTTTCTAAATGTTCTTTGGAGTAATAAGCAGAAAAAATTTATGTTTTAAAAATGAATCTCTTCTGGGGCGCCTGGGTGGCTCAGTCAGTTAAGCATCTGGCTTCAGCTCAGGTCATGATCTCATGATTTGTGAGTTTGAGCCCCGCGTCCGGCTCTGTGCTGACAGCTCAGAGCCTGGAGCCTGCTTTGGATTCTGGGTCCCCCCGCTTTCTCTCTCTGCCCCTCCCCTGCTCACACTCTGTCTTTCTCTCAAAAATGAATAAATTTTTAAAAAATGAATAAACGTTAAACAAAAAAACCAATGTAAAAATGACTCCTTTCTTGGAAACTGGTCCTCCCCCGTCCCGGGAGGAGCAGCAAAGAGCCAGTGCCGAGAGGACCAGGAGTCACGGTCTGGGGTGAAGTTCACAGCAGACGCACTGTCTGTGTGCCTGGCTGGTCTCCGTCTCGTGCGCGGGGAGTGCTGCAAGGTTTTCCTGGAAAATGTAGATTAAAACGTCGTCCTTGTCTCGCGTGTCTGGGGCCGTCCGCTGGCTACGTGTTCCCCAGCGCATGGCCCCCATTCCCCACTTCGGTCTTGCTCGTGTGTTCAGGCTGTAATTCTGCCTCAGGAATCTCGGGGCACGGCTGAACCGCCACGTTAATTCTTCCCATGCCGCGCTCGGGTCCAGAAGCACCTCAGCATCCGGATGTAGCCGTGGCCGCGGGATGGAGGCCCCCGCCCTCGTGTCCCTGCTGCGCCCCCACCGCTCGCCATTCCCGATCCTCACGGCAGCCCTGCAGGGCGGGCGCGGTGACCCTGACTTTGACAAGAAGCAAGGGCTCGGGAAGGTGGGGCCTTCTCGGAGGCTCCGCGGAGGAAGCCGCGCAGAGTCAGGTCGGTCCCGACGGCTCCTTCGTGGCTCTGCGCTTCTCAGGGTCCCTTGCGGTGTGAGCCCCCGGCCGCCCCCCGCCTCCAGCGCGTTCTAGATACACACCGCTTATCGTGCGTTCTCCTCTTATCTGGAAAAGTCTTCTTTCGTGCTGCGTGTCTATGTTTTGCCCCTAGGAACAATTAAACTGTTATTTAGAAACCCCTTTTATGAACCAGAAGGATGCCTCACGTCTTAGTGTCACGTGGAAGCGGAGGGTTCATTTCTTGTCGCGCATGATCAGCGGGAAACGGCGTCTGAGCCTTTCCCCGGTGATACGCCCCGTCCACGTGGTAAACATCGCGTGTCTGAGGGTGACCCGCCGCCCTACAGGCCGCTCTCCTGTCCTCGCGATCCAGGCCGCCGCCTGCTCACGCTGGACACGAGCAGGTGCTTTTCCCTTCCAGAACTTTCTCTTTATGGCAGCCGCCCTTTTTCCTTGAGTGGCTAACCACGTCTCGGTGTGCAAAGCCGGCGGCAACCCAAGGAGGGGTCGTGTGCCGTGCAGGCGGGTCGCAGGCAGGTGGCAGCAGGACCACGTCTGTGGCAACGAAACCCCGAGCGTGTTACCAGGATGGCCGTGTAGCACCAACGGGGGTGTTGCCGAAGTAGGGATCTCACCACCTCCTTTGTCACTCCGAGGGTGTCACCAAGCCCCCTGCCGTCCTCTGTTTCCTTTCATGATTTCATTTTTCTATTTAAAAAAATTTTTGTAATGTTTTTTTATTTTTGAGAGAGAGAGAGAGACAGAGCATGGGTGGAGGAGGGGCAGACAGGGGGAGACACAGAATCCAAAGCAGGCTCCAGGCTCTGAGCTGTCAGCACAGAGCCCGACGTGGGACTCCAACCCACGAACCGTGAGATCATGACCTGAGCCGAAGTCAGACGATTCACTGACTGAGCCGCCCAGGCGCCCCTTCTTTCCTGGTTTCATATCAGGACTTGGAGAATTCTGTTTGCTTCTGAGGGTGCTCGGTGATGGTGTAGCGTATGCAGGAGATCTGTCACAGCCCGTGGAAGGCCGTCTGCGTGTACCTGACGCCCTCGTCACGGGCTCCCGCGGGCCTCGGTACCCTTTCGGGAGAAGGACAACTCGGTCATCATGAGACTGGACTTTTGACTTTATGACTCAAGACAAACTAAAAATTCCATAATGACTCAGCAATGGCAGCCTGACACTTTCTCTGGGAAGCGGGATGCTCGTTCTCGAGGTGCAGTGCGAGCTGACGGACGGGCACGGGCCACGTTCTCGCTGGGGCGGCCCAGCAGGTGCGGCCGTCCAGGAGCCTCCGGTCATGGACAGGTGACCACAGACAATTGCCACGCAGTGTCCTGGGTGTCGCACCAGCAGCACAGGCCGGGGCAGTGGGAGCAGGGAGGAGGCTCACCCAGCCTGGTTTGGTGGCATGTGTGTGTGTGTGTGTGTGTGTGTGTGTGTGTGTGTGTGTGTCTGTGGTCGGGGTGGAGGTCCTGGACCAGGGGCCGGAGAAGAGCTGGGTACAAGACATCCTCCTTGGACCCTTCTGGGTCCTTGCTTTTTTATTTTTTTAATTATCTATTTCTTTTGAGAGAGAGAGAGCATGAGCAAGGGAAGGGCAGAGAGAGGGAGAGAGAAGGAGAGAGAATCCCAAGCCGGCTCTGTGCTATCAGTACAGACCCTGATGTGGGGCTCAGTCTCACCAACCGTGAGATCATGATCTGAGCCGAGATCACGAGTTGGACGCTCAACTGACAGAGCCACCCAGGCGCCCTCCTGGGTCCTCTCTTCACCCTCCTCTGGGCAGCCCCACCCTGCAGACTGACCTGTGGGGACCACGCCAGCACGCCCTTGCCCTCCACCCCCTAGTTAGGTCTGGGCATGGGGAGCCCTCACTGGGGATTGGAAGGAGGGAAGAGAGGGGGTCAGAGCATTCACTTCCTTGGCTCCTTCCCCATGGGGTCGCTCGGGCTGGCTGTGTCCCTCCCTGAGTGTTGCGTCCACTCCCAAAGCAGTTTCTCTCCCTTTAGGTTCAAGTATCTGCTCTCCCCCCACCCCATCAACCTCTGGGGCTCAGGAGGGGTGACACCCAGGCTACCTGCCTCTGGAGCTAGGCGTGCAGAGCACACGGACGGGATGCAGAGATCTAAGGGACACCCCTCCCAGCACGGGCGTCTGCCACCCCTCTGCTCTCCAGAGTGAGATCAGCTCGCCTGGAACAGCAGTGTGTAAGCCAGTGCTCAGTTGTGAGGCACAGACTGGTGTAGGAGCTAGGAGAGGCCACGCAGGAGGACAGGAATAGCCAGGAAGGGACAGTGGCATAGCCTGTGGGTCTCAAAGTGGGGTTCCCCGGAGCAACAGCAGCATGCCCTGAACACTTGCTAGAAAGGCAGATTCTTGGGCTTCACCCCAGATCGGAAACACTGGGGCGTGAGCCCCGCGGTGTGCATGGTCACACGCCCTCCCAGGGAGCTGCCCAGCAGAAGCAGGGCTTGTTGGTTTGTGGGACAGGAAGCGTCCAGGGACCTGGTGGGAAAAACAACGTTGTACAGACAGAGCGAGAGGAGATGGCGAGGTTGCGAAAGAGCAGATCCTGGCTGGCCGGGCGGCAGGGAGGTGCGCTGACCCAGGAGTCGGGACGCGGTCCGTCCTCTCTCCTTCTGCTTTACGGGCTGAAAAGTTGCGGTGCGTTAAAAACCTGGCATTCTATGCAGGTTGGTTACTGTTTTCAGGAACCTAAATTGAGGCAGCTTTAATCCTGTGATGGACAGAGTAAATTCAATAGCATTTCAAATAATTTTTTTAAATTTCAGAAGCGTGTTAGATTTACAGAAGAGTGACAGGGATAGTACAGACTCCTCCCATGATTGGCATTTTCCATTAGCATGCCACCACGGTGATACGTTTTTGTTAACGAAAGGCACACTGTATTTAGGTGTCCTCAGTTTATCCCCAATTCCCTGTTTCCTTGTCCCAGGATCCCATCCAGGAACACGTTTGGTCGTCACGTCTCCCGAGGCTCCTCTAGACTGACAGTTTCTCAGACTTTGTCCTGGTCTCTGTTGACCCTGACGGTTCAGAGGAGCCCTGGGCAGGTGGCTCGTTGTCCTTCACCTTGGGTCTGTGTAGGTCATGGGTTTTGGGGAGCAAGACCGTAGAGGTAAAATGCATTTCCTTCACATCCTGCCAAGGGCATGTACTATCCATAGGGCTCATCACCGTGACATTGGCCTGGACAGAGCTTGCCGGGTTTGTCCACACTGCAGTGACTCCCCCCGGCCCCACGCACTTCCACGCTGGACCACGCAGAAAGCAGTCACTGTGCCTCCCACACATAAGGAGTAGAGAACTGTGCTCCACCTTCTTGAGTATCTACGTCAGTTATCTGGAATTCCGCACAGGAGAGGCATCTTTTCTCCCCCCATTTAATCATTTACTCAGTCGTCGACTTGTATCTGTACGTATTCATGGATACTTGTTGTAAACTTCGGGCTGTGGTCCAGTACTACCTGGTGCAGCTTGTTCCTGCGGTTTTCCCAGCTTTGGCTATGGGGAGCTCTCTTTTCCCCTTTGACTTGGCCCCATCCATAAAGGGTTGGGGGTTTATGACAGCTGTTGAGCACTTCCTTTTTGTCGGGTAGTACAGGATGCTGCAGGCCCTTGTCGTGGGTGCCCTTCCCCAGCCGCAGATTTGCGCATTTTCCCAAGGAGTCCAGGCTCCCCTCTTGGTGTGGAATCGTGTTAGAAACCAAGGTTTGGGCGCTGGGTGATACTGCTTTCCGCGGTCTTAGTGGGCAAAGCTAAGACATGTCGGTTTATACTAACCCGTGTTTACCTGCACTCGTATAATTTTGTATCTGTAGCTGAAGCCTGGCTCATGGGAGCTCCCCCTGGCTGGTCTGTAGCCTCGCTCTGCACCAGCGAAGCCTTGCTTCCCCCGTCCTCCACACGGTCACGTAATTGTTCTCGCCCTAGTGTTCACCATGGTGGTTTCAGAGGTGTAGACCATGCCCTGTGGGAAACAGTGTTACTGACTAGACCACAGTGTTCACCGTGTACTTGGGTGTAGACAGTCTCTCCCCATGTCCACAGCCCCCTTCCTGCCCCACCCCCTTCCATGACATAGTACATACTTATAACATGTTTGATTCTTTTATCCGTCATGGGCTCCCCCATCTCCTAACTGATTTTTCTCTGTATATGTTCAAGTTCATTCTCGCAATGTAAGAGCCTGTAGGTTTTGATAGATGCATGGTGTCATATAGCCAGGATATGTCACCCACAGAATCATTTTGCCACCGTAAAATCCTCCTGGGCCTTACCCCAGCCCTCGGCCCCCACCCGCCCAACCTCTGGCAACCACGGATCTGGTTTTGTCTCTGTAGTTTTGCCTTTTGTAAAAAAAAAAAAAAAAAAAAATTATAATGTTTATTTTTGAGAGAGAGACAGAATGTGAGTGGGGGAGGGGCAGAGGAGGAGACACAGAATCCGAAGCAGCTCCAGGCTCCCAGCTGTGAGCACAGAGCCCAACACGGGGCTCAAACCCACGAACCATGAGATCATGACCTGAGCTGAAGTTGGCCACTTCACCGACTGAGGCACCCAGGCGCCCCAATGTTTTGCCTTTTATAGAATGTCATATAAACGGGATCACACAGAACACAGCCTTTCAAGCCTGGCTGCTTTCGCTTAGCAGCATGGATTTAATAAGCCTCAGCCCTGTTCTTGCGTGGATTTCTTCGTCACTTTTTCTTTTCTTCTGGAATCATATTTCGTGGTCTGGATGGACCACAGTTTGTTTATCCCCTCACCCATTGAAGGACTTCTTGGTTGTTTCCGGTTTCTGACAATTGTGAATAAAACTGCTATAAATATTAGAGGCAGGTTGTATACAGACATAAGTTTTCAAATCGGTCGAGTAAATAAATACCTAATGTCGCACAGTGACTGGATCCTACCCTAAGACTATATTTAGCAACTGCCCAACTGTCCTCCAGCGTGTCTGCGCCATTCTGCCTTCCCACCGGCCGTGAATGCGAACCCGTCCCCCGGCCAGCGTTGCTATTTTGTTTGGGTTTTGGGATTTTAGCCATCCTAATAGGTGTATAGGGAGATCTCATTGCGGTTTTAATTTGCATTTCCCTAATGACAAAAAATGTGGAGCATCTTTTCATATGTTTATTTGCCATCTGTGGGTCCTCTCGGGTGAAGTGTCTGTTCAGATCTCTTGCCCATTTTTTTAATTGGGCGGCTTGTGTTCTGACGGTTTTAAGCGTTCCTTCTTTATATTCCGGAGACAAGTCCTGTATCAGATTCGTGATTTGCAGATACTTTCTCCCAGTCCGTGACCTATCTTTTCATCCTTGTAACAATGCATTTCACAGAGCAAACGTTTTTATAATTTTAGTGAAGCCCAAGCAACCTGCTTTTCTCTTTCATGGATCGTGCTTTTGGTGGTGTGTCCAAAAAGCCACCAAACCCAAGGTCACACAGATTTTTCTCCTGTGTTTTCACCCAGAAGTTTTAAAGCTTTGTGTCCTACACTCCGGGATTGGGTCCACTTTGAGTTAGTTGCTGGGTAAGAGGTGAGGTTGGTGTCTAGGTTCGTTGGCCAAGCGTCCCTTTGTTGAAACTCCCTGCTGAATTCTTTTGGTACCTGTGGGTCCTGCCGGCATTTTAGCATTGATGTCCTCTTCCTGCGTGTCTTAAGTTCTGTGCAAAGTCACCCTGACCAAGGGGCAAAGTTCTGATTGCATTTTCTGCTCCTCTCACAGCAAGACCGCTGGTGCAGACCTTGCCCTTAAGAACCACCATCAACAACGGCACCGTGTTACCAAAGAAACCCAGTGGCTCTCTGCCGTCCCCCTCCGGGGCCAGGAAAGAAACTGCTGTGGTGGCGGCAGCCAAAAGGTAGGTACAGTGCGCCTTACGCGAACTCAGAAAGGTGTTCCGTCTCAGATTTAAAAGGGGTATAGCCTTTTTGTATGACCCCCGTTAACTTCTTGTCTGAAATAAAATTCATAGAAGTGTAAGACTTGGTGTGTTGCCATATCAGGACCTATATAAGTTTGCTATTCTGCGTTTTTTTTTTTAAAGACTTAATCTTGCTGTCTCTGAAATCCCATTGGCTAACGGCACCGTGCACCATTTTGTATTTTAAAGTCCTCTTTTGAAAACACAAATGGGAGTGTAACCTGCGTAAAAATGAATACGCTCTGCCCGCGTTCGTTCCTGGCACAGAGGAAAACTCAGGTTGCCAGACCAGCCTTGACTATTTATCTATAAAATTTGGATAAGCTCATACTTTTAAATTGTGCCAAACCATGAAGTCCTAGATACTGACGTTGTCTGAGAGCATGGTTCTGCCCTCACCGTTTCTAAAATTTCATAATTGTCATATTGAACGTTTATCTCTTACGTAAGGGCCCCTTTTCTAAATTTTTGGGCTCTAGGAAATTAAATGCCTGATGGGAATATGGCCTAGAAGACCCTGGCTGGTTATGAGCACACCGTGGATGCTGTAGATACAAACTGGCCAGTAGGTCCTGGACACAGAGCGTGAGCGAGGTCTGGGGCGCGCCGGGGCCACCGTGGGCTCACAGGCGTCAGATTGGATGCTGGGTTGTGACTCGGAATGAAACCCTCGCGATCCCATCCTCTCCTTTAAATACATAGCTTTGCACTCTCCCGCACCGAGCATATTTTCATTGTGTTTTGATCAAATAGAGTTTCATGTACTTACTATTTATGAATTTTAAGAAAATTGGTTTTGTAGGGCTTTCTACAACTTAAAACATCAAATTCTTAGCCTCATTTTGTATCTGTTTTTTTTTTAAGTATATTTATTTATTTTGAGAGAGGGGGAGAGAGTACGTGCACGTGGGGGAGGGGCTTGCACCTGTCATGAGAGAGAGAATCCCAAGCAGGCTTATTGCTGTTAGTGCAGAGCCCGACTCGGGGGCTGAGTCCCACGAACCGGGAGATCGTGACCTGAGCTGAGATCAAGCATCAGACATTTAACCAACTGAGCCACCCCGGCTCCCTCGTTTCTGTTTAATACTTATTTGAATCATTTATTTCTAATCCACATGAAATGGCTTTCTAGAGTCTAATTGACAGTAGTAGATATGGACTTTTTTCCCCATCTAGATGCTGAAGATCATCAAGGCTCTTTATTTTACAGTTCAGATTGCCGTCTGTTATAAAACACGTCACATTATGTGGTTTCATCTTAGCTTGGGCAAAGCATGCAGTATTTAATACATAGTAGCAGAATATTTACTATTGAAGCTTGAAAAGATGTGAGTTCTTTGTGTGCAACCTTTCATTTATGCATGTGAGAGGGTTTTCTTTTTTTTTCTTTTTTTTTTTTACATTGTAGTACTTGTTTTGCTTGTTGGGGGTGTTTGCTTATTTAATACATTCTGTCAAGGACAGAAATTACATGATGGGTTTTTTCCCCCCCTAGGAAGTGTGTCTTGGGTTTTTCCCTTATTATTTTCTTTACCTTTTTTTTCCTCTTCTTTTTTTGGTGGTGGGGGTGGTTATGTTTAAATGAAGTTGCTTTTACAGCACCAAAGACTTAATCATCCATTTCCTACATAAAAGGTAGCTACTTTTTTGCATGGACCTCAAGCATATTGTAGTCGAGAGGTGGAATTTAAGGAAAGGTATTAAGCAGGCTGTGTTGTAGCTTATGGGCAAGTAATAAATTGTATCATGTATCTTGAATGTATCATAGATAAGCTGCTATATGATGATTGCCACTTCAGATAGCTGTGAAATTAGGTGATAACTAGTT
>NC_043708.1:4431555-4433878 GCF_006229205.1 Suricata suricatta | reverse complement strand
GTATCATGTATCTTGAATGTATCATAGATAAGCTGCTATATGATGATTGCCACTTCAGATAGCTGTGAAATTAGGTGATAACTAGTTGGTACTTACCCTTCTAATTTCTGTATAAGTCTAATTACATGAAACAGAAGTGGGGGTTTTGATTTTTTACTTTGCTTTTCTGTTTGGAGTGTCATTGTAACTACTGTAGTGTAAATGATGGAAAATAATTGCATATGTTTAAAAAATAGTGTTATATTCTAAAAATAAAAATAAAAAATAAAGTTACCACAAAAAAAAATAAAGTTAATTAAAACCAAAAAAAAAAATAAAATAAAACACGTCACATTAAATCTGTCATCTTAACCATTTTAAGGGTACAGTTCAGCAGAGCTAAGTGGCTGTACACGTTGTTGTGCAACGGAGCTCCAGAACTGTTTCATCTTTTATGTTTCTCTTTTTAGTTGATTATTTATTTATTTAAATTTCAATTCCAGTGTCGTCAACACACAGTGTGACGTTAGTTTCAGGCAACGTTAGTTTCAGGCACGTGCTATAGTGATTCGACACATCCATCTGTCACCCTGTGCTCGTCACGACAAGTGGCCCTCCTTTATCCCCGTCACCTGTCCCCTCGGCCCCCACCCATCTCCCCTCTGGTAATCATCAGTTTGAAGAACTTCGTCTTGCAAAACTGAATCTCTTGTACCCATTAGACAGAACTTCCTATCCCCGGCCCTTGACAGTCACCTTTCTACATTCTGTTTCTATGGTGTTGACTATTTTGGATGCTTCCTAGGAGTGGAGTCACACGGTACTGACGTGTCCGTTAGTGACCGGCTCTTCTCATGTACCATGACATTCTACTTCATCCGTACGGTAGCGTCTCACAGGCTTTCCTTCTTTTTTGTTTTTAATAGTTTATTGTCACATTGGTTTCCATACAACACCCAGTGCTCTTCCCCATAAGTGCCCTCCTCCATCACCACCACCTCCCTTCCCCTTCCCCTCCCCCTTCAACCCTCAGTTCGTTTTCAGTATTCAATAGTCTCTCAAGTTTTGCGTCCCTCTCTCTTCCCAACTCTCTTTCCCTCTTCCCCTCCCCCTGGTCCTCCCTTAGGTGTCTCCTGTTCTCCTGTTAGACCTATGAGTGCAAACATATGCTATCTGTCCTTCTCTGCCTGACTTATTTCGCTTAGCATGACACCCTCGAGGTCCATCCACTTTCCTACAAATGGCCATATGTCATTCCCTCTCATTGCCATGTAGTACTCCATTGTGTATATACCACATCTTCTTGATCCACTCATCAGGTGATGGACATTGAGGCTCTTTCCATGATTTGGCTATTGTTGACATTGCTGCTATGAACATTGGGGTACATGTGCCCCTGTGCATCAGCACTTCTGTGTCCCTTGGATAAATCCCTAGCAGGGCTAATGCTGGGTCATAAGGGGAGTTCTTTTGATAGTTTTCCTTTTTTTTTTAAGTCTGCATATTACACACCCACCCACACGTGCGCTCACACACACACCACCTTTTCTGTATCCATTCAACTGTGGACGGACATTTGGGTTGTTTCCACCTCTTGGTTATTGTAAATGATGCTAAAGTGAATATGGGTGTGCAAATAGCTCTTCAAAGTCCTGCTTTTATTCTTTGGGATATATACCCAGAAGTGGCATTGCTGAGTCAGAAGGTAATTCCATTTGTAATTTTTTGGGGGAGTGCCATCATGGATTCCATAACGGCCACACCATTTTACATTCCCACCAATAGCACACGAAGGTTCTCATTTCTTCTCATCCTTGCCAAAAACGTGTTATTTTCTGTTCTTTTGCTAGTGGTCATCCTACTGGATATGAGGCAATATCTCACTGTGGTTTTGATTTGCATTTCTCATATGATAAGTGATATTGAGCATCTTTTTGTTGTCAATGTTTATTTTTGAGAGAGACAGAGTACGAGCAGGGGAGCGGCAGAGAGAGAGGGAGACTCAGAATCTGAAGCAGGCTCCAGGCTGTGAGCTGGCAGCACAGAGCCTGACGCAGGGCTCGAACCCATGAGCTGTGAGATCATGACCTGAGCCGAAGTCAGACACTTAACTGACTGAGCCCCCCAGGCGCCCCTTGAGCCTCTTGTTTTAAGTAATCTCTGGGTCCAATATGGGGCTTGAACTCATGACCTTGAGATCGAGACTCACGTGCTCCACCAGCCGAACCAGCCGGGCGCCCCAGTATCGAGCATCGTTGTGTATGCTTGTTGGCCATTGTATATCATCTTTGGAAAAATGTCTTTTCAAGCCCTTTGCTCATGTTCTAATCAAATCATTTTTTTT
>NC_043708.1:4430437-4431455 GCF_006229205.1 Suricata suricatta | reverse complement strand
TTCCTTGATTTCTTCCAGCAATGTTTTCTGTGTACAAGTCTTCCATCTTTTTGGTTAAATTTACTCCAGAGTATATAATCCTTTTTTTTTTAATTTTTTATTTTAGAGAGACAGCGAAAGCAGGGGAGGGGCAGAGAGAGAGGGAGACACAGAACCGGAAGCAGGCTCCAGGCTCTGAGCTAGCTGTCAGCACAGAGCCTGATACAGGGCTCAAGCCCATGAACTGTGAGATCATGACCTGAGCCAAAGTCGCATGCTTAACCGACTGAGCTACCCAGGCGCCCCTATATAATCCTTTTTGATTCAATAGCAAATGGGATTGGTTTTTAATTTCCTTTTTGTATTAGTCATTGTGAGTATAGGAATGTGACTGATTTTGTCAATTCTTTATATATCCTGCAAATTTGCTGGAATTGTGTATTTGTTTTAAAAGTCTATGTGTGTGGAATCTCTAGATTTTTCCACTTGGAAGATCATGGCATCTGCAAACAGAGATAACACTTGACTTCTCTCTTTCCAATTTTGATACCTTTCATTTTTTTTTTCTTATCTACTTGTGCTGGCTAGGATTTCTAGTGGTATGTTGAGTAGGAGTAATGAGAGTCGGTCTCTTTGCCTTGTTCCTGATCTTAGAGGAGAAGCTTTTAGTCTTCACTGTTGAATGTGGTGACAGCATTGAGCTTTGCATATATGGCTTTTACTATGTTAAGGTAATTTCCTTCTATTTCTCATTTGTTGAGAGGTTTTGTTTTAATGTTTTTTAATTATTTTTGAGAGACAGAGAGAGACAGTGTGAGCTGGGGAGGGTCAGAGAGAGGGAGACACAGAATCTGGAGCAGGCTCCAGGCTCTGAGCTAGCTGTCAGCACAGAGCCCGACGAGGGTCTCGAACCCACGAACTGTGAGATCATGACCTGAGCCGAAGATGGACGCTCAACTGACTGAGCCACCCAGGCGCCCCTGTTGAGAGTTTTTAACATGAAAGAATGTTGAATTTTGTCAAGTGCTTTTTTTTTGCA
>NC_043708.1:4371311-4430337 GCF_006229205.1 Suricata suricatta | reverse complement strand
TTTCTTTGGTTTCAGTTGCCCATGGTCAACCGCAGTCCAGAGGCTCATGACTGTCCTTCAGACATATTACCAGAAGGTCAACAGTAGCCTAATGCTATGTCACAACGCCTCCCTCATTCACCTCACTGTATCTAATCACATAGGCATTTTCTCATGTCACATCATCACAAAAAGAAGGGTGAGTAGAGGACAGTAAGATATTTTCAGAGACAGAGACCAGTCACACTCTTACTGTGCCCAATTTATCAGTTTAACTTTATCATACATACGTATGTATAGGAAAATGTTGTGTAAATAGGGTTTAGACTCTCCACAATTTCAGGCATCCACTGGGGGGTCATAGAACATATCACCTGTGGATAAACAGGGGGGATATTGGTCTATAGTTTTTCTTGTTGTGTCTTTGTCTGATTTTGGCATCTGACTAGTGCTGGCCTCATAGAATGAGGTTGGAAGAATTCCCCCTGACCCCCTTCAATTCCTTGAATGACTTTGAAGAGAACTGATATTAATTCATCTCAAAATGTTTGGTAGACTTCTCCAGTGATGCCATCTGACCCTGGGCTTGGCTTTTCTTTTCTTCTTTCTTTCTTTCTTTCTTTCTTTCTTTCTTTTCTTTTCTTTTCTTTTCTTTTCTTTTCTTTTTTCTTTTCTTTTCTTTTCTCTTTTCTTTTCTCTTTTCTTTTCTTTTCTTTTCTTTTCTTTTCTTTCTTTTTACTACTGCTTCAATTTCCTCCTAGTTACTGGTCTATGAGAGTTTTTATTTCTTCCTGATTCCGTCTCGGTAGGTCGTATGATTCTGGAAATTGATCCATTTCCTCTAGGCTATCCAGCTTGTTAGCATATGATTGCACACCGTGGTCCCAGAGATTTCTTTTCACTTCTGTGACATCACTTGTAATGGCCTCTCTTTCATTGCTAATTTTCATTTCTAATTTTGGTTATTTGGGTCTCTTTTTTTTTTCTTAGTGTAGCTAAGGATTTGTCAGTTTTGTTGGTCTTTTTAGAAGAAATTTAGGGGCACCTGGGTTGCTCAGTTAAACGTCCAACTTTTGACTTCAGCCCAGATGGAGATCTCATGGCTGGTGAGTTCAAGCCCCATGTCAGGCTTTATGCTGACAGAGCGGAGCCTGCTTAGGATTTTGTCTCTCCCCTGTGCTTGCTCCTCCTCTCTAAAAATAAATAAATACGTAAAACTTGGGGGAAAAAAGAAATTCTTAAAAACAAATTTATAGTTTCATTGATATTTTTACTATTCTCTTTTTGTTTATCTCTGCTCTAATCTTTATTAATTAGCTCCTTACCTTTACTGACCTTTTAGTTCATTCTTTCCTAGTTCCTTGAGGTAGAGAGTTAGGTTGTTCTTTTGAGATCTTTCTTCTTCTTGATTCAAGTCTTTACTGGTGTAAACTTCCCTCTTTGTATTGTGTTCTCTATATCCCGTAAGTTTTAGTATATTTTTATTGTCATTTATTTCCAGATATTTTCTAAATTTTCTTGTGATTTCTTCTTTGGACCCATTTGTTCAAGAGTGAGTTTTTTCATTTCAAGAGTGACTTTTTTTTTAATAGTTTATTGTCAAATTGGTTTCCATATAACACCCAGTGCTCTTCCCCACAAGTGCCCTCCTCCATACCCGCCACCCCCTTCCCACCCTCCCACTTCAGCCCTCAGTTTGTTTTCAGTATTCAAGAGTCTCATGGTTTGCCTCCCTCTCTTTCCCTAACTATTTTCACCCCTTCCCCTCCCCCACCGTCCTCTGTTAAGTTTCTCCTGTTAGACCTATGAGTGCAAACATATGGTATCTGTCCTTCTCCGCCTGACTTATTTCGCTTAGCATGACACCCTCAAGGTCCATCCACTTTGCCACAAATGGCCAAATTTCATTCTTTCTCATCACCATGTAATTGTGTGTGGGTGTGTGTGTGTGTGTATATATATATACACACACACACACACCTCATCTTCTTGATCCATTCATCAGGTGATGGATATTTAGGCTCTTTCCATGATTTGGCTATTATTGAAAGTGCCCTTATGAACATTGGGGTCCAGGTGCCCCTATGCATCAGCACTCCTGTATCCCTTGGGTAAATCCCCAGCAGTGCTGTTGCTGGATCATAGGGGAGTTCTTTTGTTAATTTTTTGAGGAACCTCCACACTGTTTTCCAGAGTGGCTGTACCAGTTTACATTCCCACCAGCAGTGTAGGAGGGTGCCCATCTCTCCACACCCTTGCCAGCATCTGTAGTCTCCTGTTTTGTTCATTTTAGCCAAAGAGTGACTTTTTAAAGGAACAAATCATCATAGCACCTGACGGACTGAGTCGGTGGAACGTGCGACTCTTGACCTTGGGGTCTTGAGTTTGAGCCTCATGTTGAGTGTAGAGATTACTCAAACAAATTTAAAAAAAAAAGTAGCAAATTATTAATTAAAAAAGTGGGATTCTTTCCCTTTATTCTTGGATAAACTAGAATTTTATCATTTATACCTCTTATATAGTTGGAATTTAAATAAAAATAAAATGTTTCAGAGCAAAAAGGTAAAAGTTGAAGTGCAAATATAATTTCTAGCTTTCAGTTCATTTTGTGAGCGCTTACGTCCACCATTCTCGCTGTTTGGTTTTGTAGAAGTCTGTGTTCGGTCCAAGGTAAGTGTGAGGTCATGTTAAGAGTGACCTTCACTTTATAGACTCTTTACAGTTTTCTTAGACCTCGTAGGATTAATTGGCATGATTGCTAGAATGCAAATTGTGTTTTCAGTTTTGGTGTTTGAAACATTTATTCAGGGTAGGATAAGGCTGGGGAATGAGGTTCTGGAACTGCAGAAACGAGGCTGGGCTATGGAATCGGATGCACACTTTCCCCAGGGAATGAAACAGCGGAGGCATCAGTGGATGTTTCGGGGCCTTTAAGTCCATGATGATAGTAGGAATCATTCTTTAATAATAAAGAAAGCCTATGAAGTGCCAGGTTTCTTTTTAAATTTTACGTTAATTTACATCCAAGTGAGTTAGCATATCCTGCAACAGTAATTTCAGTAGATTCCTTCATGCCCCTCACCCATGTAGACATCCCCCTCCCACAATCCCTCCAGCAACCCTCAGTTTGTTCTTTATATTTAGGAGTCTCTTGGGGTGCTTGGGTGGCTGAGTCGGTTAAGCATCCATCTTAGGCTCAGGTCATGATCTCACAGTCCATGGGTTCGAGCCGTGCATTGGGCTCTGCGTGGACAGCTCGGAGCCTGGAGCCTGCTTCAGATTCTGAGTCTCCCTCTCTCTCTGCCCCTCCCCTGTTCACTCTCTGTCTCTCTCTCAAAATAAAATAAAGACATAAAAAAATTTTTAAAAAGTCTCTTATGTTTTGTCCCCTTCCCTGTTTATATTATTTTTGCTTCCTTTCCCTGTGTTCATCTGTTTTGTTTCCTAAATTCCACATATGAGTAAAGTCATACAATATTTGTCTTTCTCTAATTTTTTTATGTTTATTTATTTATTTTAGAGAGATTGAGAGAGAGAAAGCAAGCAGGGGAGGGGGCAGAGAGAGAGGGTGACAGAATCCCAAGCAGGGTTCATACTGTCAGCACAGACCCCAAAGCCGGGCTTGAACCCACGAACTGTGATATCACGACCTGAGCCGATTCAGGTAACCTAGTCACCCAGGTACACCCTGAAGCGCTGGGTTGTTAATACTGTCACTAATCCTCAAAATGACTTGCAAGGTAGATATAAATGTTCCCATTTTCTGAGAAGACTGAGGCTCAGAGAAGGGAGGTAACTTCCCCAGGCCCCGCGGGCACAGAGTTGGGAACCCGGGCTCAGACCCAGGTTCCTGTGCGTCCAGGGCTTCCGCTCGGGTCGCTGTGTTAGGCTGCTTCCCGCAGAGCTGTTGAGCTCAGCATTTAATCAACTCAGAAACAGTGCTTGGTAGGTTTACTGTTTGCAGGCCCTGCTGTGTGCGGCCCGCAGCAGCGGCCATGCTCCCAGACGCCCCTGCGGGTGCTGACGCAGCAGCGGCAGTCTCGAGGGTGCCTCTGAGCGGGGACTTCTGGCTGGCAGCCTGGAAGGAAGGGGCTGCAGGGGCCGGACTCCAAGGACAGCACCGGCCATGTGCTGTGACCAGAAGCCTGGGTCCTCTGTCCCCTTTGTCAGCCATGCGTGTGCAGGGGCTCATGGCTCATGACTGCTCTCAGCAATATCATCTTAGGAAGGAAAGAAGGGAGGGAGCGTGGAGGGTCAGTTCTCTGTAGCCACCATATTGTGTGCGTGTGGACGTATATACGTATTCGCCTTTAAACGCTAACCTTCCTTCCAGAAATTCTCTAAGGCCTCTGTAGACGTTTCTTTTTAACTTACAGAATAAGGAGTTTGGTTCATCTGATAAACACTTATAGAACAGCAAACCAGAAATACATGGCTTTCTAGACTGAGTGTCCAAGACTCTTGGTTTTCAGGGTAGAACATAGTGATTCATTTATTTCATTTCTTTGGCTTTTATAGGCTTCCGGGGATGTGAGTTCCCATCCACTTGCAAGCTGGAAACCCAAACAGTAGCATCTCATTACATCTCCGTGTCAAGTTCCTATAGATCTCTCCTTAGGAGAGAATTCCAGAAAGAAAAAGAAGCTAGCTGGGCATTCTGAATATTAGGATTAAAACAGCTTCCAGGATGTCTCAAATATGGTTACAATCATGCGGGAATTTTTCTGTAATCAGAGTTCCAAATTAACCAAGTCGGGCGGGCATCTGCAGGGTGTGGATGGGTATATGTTTGTTTTCTTTTCTCCGGGGTTTTTTCAGCCTAGTGCTTAAGAACAAAATCCCCCTTGGAAATGGTCCAGCACCCCTGGGCTGTGCTTTGTGTTGCCAATTAAGACTTGGATTGAGGGCTTGATTTGGAATCCTTGGGAAAAGCTTTGTTTCCATTAGTCAAAGGGACAAAAAGCAGAGGATTCGGGAGGGAAGACATTGTGGGTCATACCTTGCTCAGTGGGATGCTGCAGCTGACAATAGACGAACATTTCCACTGGCTCAAATCAGAGACAATCACTCATTCTTTCCACCCTGAAGTGGAGTTTTACAATAGGGCAGAGCCTGAGAAGAGAGATCAAAAGAACAAAACCGGTACAAAACAGAGCATTATTTAAAAAGCGCTCTGTTCCAAGCATAAGACAGGGTGGCAAACATCTATTGCTTCCTAATAAACAGCTGATTGTCCTTTGGAAAAATGGTCACACTTGTTAGAAATACGTATCTGTAAGTGCACCAGTCAGTGCTGGACACACACGTGTTCAAAAGTAGAAAAACGAAATCTGATTTTATGGGTTTAAAGAAAGGTTGTTTTTTTTAAAGTTTATTTATTTAGAGAGAGAGAGAGAGAGAGCGTGAGCAGAGTAGGAGCAGAGATAGAGAGAGAGAGAGAGAGAGAGAGAGAGAGAGAGAGAGAGAATCCCAAACAGGCTCCGCACTGTCAGCACAGAGCCAACGAGGGACTCAAACTCGTGAGCCATGAGATCATGACCTGAGCCGAGATCAAGAGTTAGACACTTAACCACCTGAGTCCCCCAGGCACCCCTGATGTAATGGGTCTTTAAAAATTATTACTGCTGGGGCACCTGAGTGGCTCAGTTGGTTAAGCATCTGACTTCGACTCAGGTCATTATCTCACAGTTTGTGGGTTTGAGCCCCGCATCAGGCTCTGTGCTGATAGTTCAGAGTCTGAAGCCTGCTTCCGATTCTGTTTCCTTCTCCCTCTGCCCCTTCCCCACTCATGCTCTGTCTCTCAAAAATAAATAAATGTTATAAAAATTTTAAAAAAATTAGGGGCGCCTGGGTGGCTCAGTCGGCTGAGCCTCCGGCTTTGGCTCAGGTCAGATCTCACGTTCGTGGGTTCGAGCCCCGCGTCGGGCTCTGTGCTGACAGCCAGCTCAGAGCCTGGAGCCTGCTTCAGATTCTGTGTCTCCTTCTCTCTCTGCCCCTCCCTCTCTCATGCTCTGTCTCTCTCTTATCAAAAATAAATAAAACATTAAAAAAAAATTTTTTTTAATTATTTCCTCATCACTCAGAGCCATTGAAAGGTAGGTGTTAAACTCATGTTTTGAGTCTGTTTCTGTAGCGAACTAGCAAGGGCGTTTTCTGCTGTTGTGCGGAGAAGACGAGTCGGCCCCTGACCCTTTCTCAGGAGTCATGCGGTCACCCCTCTGGGCTCAGGGAACTGGCTTCACACGGGAGAAGGAAAGCTTCTTCTGATCTGTCAGATGCTCTAAGATCGCCAGCCTTCCTAGGAAATGACTTGATTTCTGCCAAAAAGACACGGCGGAAGAGACGATCAGAGCCCTTTGTAATTATGGAAGCGGGGGACCTCCTGCAGCATCCCTAGCTTGCAGGACAAGCGTCAGATCGGTCCCGGCCCCATGTTGACTGTCCAGCACTCAGCACAGCGCCCTGCATACGGTCAGTGCCTGATTAGTATTTGCTGAGTGGATCACTGTTTTAATTGAGTCTTATCTCCCTGGTTCTCCTGACAAATGACATTATCAGAAAATCTCTAGCGGTACACAGGAGTGACCTCAGAGCTCTGGGTTTTTTATTGTTATTATAGAAGTTTTATTATCATATAAAGTTTTTATTATTACTATAAACACAATATTAGATTACGTAATTCTGTTATAACAAAAGTATATATAATTACATAATTATAATTAGTATTATAAGAGTTGGGGCCCTCCCGGCCTAATTGTGGAAAATGGACCCTTCGTTCCAAATCACATAATGAAAGAAAGACGCAGTTGTAGGCGTGTCGTGCTTAGACTTACTGTCCAACCGGGAGAGGAAAGCTTTCCACTCTCTTCTGCTCCCCAGTCGCCCACACAGAAATTTTATTATGTCTAAAATTCAATTTAAATTGGCAAAAACCATTGAATGGGTATGTGGTGTCATATAAAGAACCATTATATTTTCCAACCTTAGAAGGTTTTGGGTTCAGGAGTCGGGGTAGAGACCAGAAGGGAAGAGAAGAAAAGATAGCGTCCATGCATTTCTGTACCAAAACTACGCTCCTTGCCCTGAACACTAGGAAACATCCGCCGTTGGTGTGCGATCTCTCTGCAGCCAGTTTCTCCGCTTGCAAACTGAAGAGCATTGTTTTCCCCTTGCTGTCTGGAGGGGGGGTCACTTCTTTGGTCTCCCCTGCTGGTTATTTAAGGAGGCTTCTCCCAGCCAGTACATGGCTGCCCTTGATCCTGGGACTGTCTGGTCTTCCTGCTTTAGTTTCTCTTCTCCTTGAGTCCTGGTTAAATCCTCGTTAATTCATAAGAGCCCTTCACTCTCAAAAGGAAATACCTTGGGGGTTTTTTTTTCCTTCCCTCTGTATACAACAGTGGTCGTTTGTTGTTTTTTTTTTTTTTTAGCTTAACGTTTTAATGCAAATGTGCACATGCGAGAGGTCTGGGAAGAGCTGTGGTGAATCAGGTCCCAGGCTGTGTATGCAGACGGAAGTGGTGGCTTCGATGGGTGGTGGGCGTCCTGTCCGCTGATCGAGGCTTACCTGAGTATTTGTCCACACCTACTGCCCTCAGTGTGTCCCGCTTTGTCTCTGGGCCTCCCACACGCCCATTGAACATGGGGTCTGAGTCTTCCGAGCACACATTTGGTATTATTCGTTGCTGTTTTCGGAGTTTTGGATGTTCGGCAGGCCCTCAGCCCCGTGTTCTTGGGTGTTTCAAGAACTCTTGGCCTTCCAGAATAGGAGGCCCAGGGGAGAGAACAAGGCGGGGGGCGGGGGGGGGGATAACCGCATGAGCTGCCTCATCCCCCCTTTTGTGTCCTCATCTGTGTAATGGGGTAACGGCACTTTTGCAGGGAACGTGGGAGGTCTGAATGCAACACCACACACCAGCCACGAACCCCGTAGCCGGTGCGCCTGTCCCACTGCGCTCCTTACCCGTCTCCACCACCCGTGTCCCATTAGCTCTCCCAGCTGCCAAGCTCAGCCTTGTCAGAAAACCGGTCACTGTTTGCTATAATTGATTAATAGTCATGGTTTCTCAGCTCCTTAAGGGTGTTTTATGCAAGTCTTTAAGTGGCCGTGAACTCGCCGTGAACTCCCCCAGGGACACGATGCTGCTGGTGCCTCCCGGGTGGCCCCCGGGGGCCGGGCAGCTGCCCCCAAGCCCTGTGCCAGGTGCCTGGGAGAGAAAGAGCCCGCGGCGTTAAATCAGCTTGGCGTTTGTCATCGCTGGCCACAACTGAACTTTGAGCACAACGGTTTCTGTAGTTTTTAGACGTCAGTCCCAAATTTGAGAAATGTAATGCTCTCCTAAGATCTGTAATTTCCCGGCCTCCAAATTGAGCATTCTAAAAATGCGCGTTCTGACCTCCAGGCGCTCCCGTTCAGAACCAGATGCAAGATTCAGATCTGACTGTACATCCAAAGCTTCTTCTATGGCCAAAAAAAAAAACAACATGCCAAGAGATTCTTTGCTGAGCCATGGGCAGTTGGCAGTTCCAGCAGGGGGCCTGGAGCTGGCCTGGAGGAAGGGGGCGAGGAGAGAGGGGCAAGAGTGGGGCCGGGACCCAGCTGCGCTGTGAGAAAGGGGAGGCTCCGACCCTCCTCGCAGGAGCCTGGCCATGGCCTCCCGTCCTGGCTGCTGTGTCCTGACATGCGGCCCGGCCTGCCCCCTCCCTGGGTCCAAGCTCTCGCTGCCTGGGTCTTCAGTCATGCTCTGTCCCCGCCTGCGGCCCCGGCGCCACCTGGGCCCCTGTCCTCCACCTTCCGCCCCTCTCTCCGGCCTTCTCTCCTCTGCCGCCCTGCTCCCGCTCCCCACTCCCCGCCACACCCCCAGCTGGGCCTCGCCTTCTCACTGGGCAGGTGCTAAGTTAGAGCCCCTCATGTCTCTTCCTGTGACAGGCTCAAAGCGTGACCCTCATCCATTTATTCATTTTTTTCATCTTCTTCATGTAATAAGTATCAAGCTTCATTACCAGGCTCTTGAAGTACGTAAAAAATGATCAAGGAGACAGGGCCCCAAGCCATGTGTGGCCCAGTGAGAAGAATGAGAACTTTGCAGTGAGGCGTGTCATCCGTGCATGTGCTCCAAGAGTGGTGCTATTTACCCTTTGTGCCCGTGAGCCCACCGGGCACGGGCCCTCCTTCCTGGAACAGGCTCCTCCCTACTGTGGAATCACAGCTCACTCAAGCCATCCACCTGTTCTCTCCCAGGGCTCCAAGGATTCGGGTCTTTGCAGTCACTGCCCCCAGCGCCCCCACCAGTGCCCCCGCCAGGCCAGCTCCCCCGCCCGCCCCTGCTGTGCTGGCCTGGGCACCACCTGCAAACGAAGGCATCACATGTGGGGTGGAATGTTCGTGTCCCTGCCGGGGACACCTGCTTGCGTCTGTCCCACACGTGTCTTCAGACCAGAGCTCTTCAGTCCCAGCGCTGCCGACTTTGGGGGCCGGATCGCTCTTTGTCCTGGGGTGCCCTGGGCCTTGCAGGTCCTCTGCCCCCTGGATGCCAGCAGCAGCCCTCCCCCCCAACTCGAGCCAACCCAACCCGTCTCCAGACGTGGTCCAGGGTCGTCTGGGGGCGGAGTCACCCCTGGCTGAGCACCGCCAGTTTAGACCGAAGCCTGCTGTGGGAGGACCCCTCCCATGAAGCCGTGGCAGCGCTCACGGGCCGTCGGGGTTTCCTTTTCGTTTCTGCCGTGACTTTGTTGTTGTTGTCATTTTTAATTTTTTTGATGTTTATTTATTTTTGAGAGAGACACGGAGTGTGAGTGGGGCAGGGGCAGAGAGAGAGGGAGACACAGCACCCGAAGCCGCTTCACACTCTGAGCTGTCAGCACAGAACCTGACACGGGGCTCGAACCCATGAACCTCACAATCATGACTTGAGCCGAAGTTGGATGCTTAACCGGCTGAGCCACCCAGAGGGCCCTTTTTTTGTTTTTGTTTTTTAAGTTTATTTATTTTGAGAGAGAACATGTGTGCAAGTCGAGGAGGGCAGAGAGAGAGAGGGAGACACAGAATCCCAAGCAGGCTCTGCATTCTCAGCACGGAGCCTGACGCGAGGCTCAAACTCACAAATCATGAGATCGTGGCCTGAGCCAAAGCTGGGTGCTCAGCTGACTGAGGCTCCTGGGCACCTGCTATGGCTTTGAACTGCACACATGCACGCACGTGCACACATCCACCCACACACATTGTATAGTTGGGAATTCAGAATCAATCCCTTTTTCTATATCCATGTAGACGTATGATGTCCTGTGTGTGTATGTTTGCACTCGGCAGTAAAAGAAAGTTGCTCTGTGCAGAGGCTCACTGTCGTTCCCATGTCGCCTCAGTACCATCAAGAGGACCAGCTCCTCCGAGCGGGTGTCCCCGGGTGGTCGGCGGGAGAGCTGCGGGGACTCCAAAGGAAACCGGACCCGCACGGGATCCACGAGCAGTTCCTCGAGCGGCAAGAAGAACAGTGAAAGGTAAGGGGCATCTTCTCTGCTGGTCCCAGCGCTCAGGTTTTGTTACCTCCTGCCCCCAGAGACGAATCTCAGACGACCGACCTGTGCGCACGAGTTGCGGGCTCTAACAAAGCCCCCTGTTGGGGCGGCTGCTGTCACACCTCACTCCGCTCCTCGTGCGGGTGGAGAGCCGTAACTCGAAACCCCAGCACCCACGTTCTGGCTTAGCACCGAGCCTGTGGCATTGGGGAAGCCATTCTGAATTTCCACACGGAGCACGTACCGGCTGATACCCTTGTGCTACCATTTAAAAATGAATTTCACTGGGTTATTTGAGTGTGTCCACAGTATTTTCTAAGGAGGACTGGGTAAAAAGCTGGAATCTTAGGATTTGTTAGAAACCATCTTTAATATTGAGCAAACCCCAGACGGAGGAGGCATTTCTTTCTGGTTTCCTGAAATACGCATGCCCAGAATTTTGCATTTCCCTCTGAGGCTGATTTATAATGGATTATGACGATACCTATACGACTAATAGCAACCTTTTATCAGTGACAGCGCATCGTTGGCATTTCCGTAGCCTGTTTTATGTGTGCGAACGTGTGTGTGTGTGAGACCATTCCTCTGTTGCAGACACCTGCCTTTTTAAACATCAGGCTTCCGTTCTGAGCTTTTATTCTCTCTATTGAGCAAGACCGAGGAAGGAATTTCAGCTTCACAGGCTATGCATGCTTTTCTCTCCCCAAATGTTTATGTAAGGAGAAGGCTTAGTCATAAAGCAACGGACTCCAACCCACAGGCTGTAAAAATTCCAAGTCTGTAGATCCATTCTGGTCCGGTCCTGTGAGGAAGCATCAATTCGTTCTCAGTTTTGTCCCCAAAGGATAACTTCTGTAGAGAAGACGCAGCAGGTTAGGACCGCGGTTGTTTAACAGTCTTGAAGACCACGGACGTGGGTTCTGCCTTCTGATGCAGACTGTTAGTGCTTCTTGTCAGAAGATTATGCTGCCTGGGTGAGGGCACCTTCGAAATAAGGCCGAGTGGTGACGACGGCAGCGTGTAAAAGGGTCGTGCTGTGCGGCCTTCAGCCTCTCTCAGTTTAGGGTCAGCTGGGAAGTTGACCTGAAGTGTCTAGGTCTTGGCAGTTCTTAAAAACTCGGCTCCTGGGGCGCCTGGGTGGCTCAGTCAGTTAAGCATCCGGCTTCGGCTCAGGTCAGATCTCACGGTTCGTGGGTTCGAG
Organism: Suricata suricatta; assembly: GCF_006229205.1. Lineage (NCBI taxonomy): Eukaryota > Metazoa > Chordata > Mammalia > Carnivora > Herpestidae > Suricata > Suricata suricatta. Next base: position 4,418,645 of record NC_043708.1, on the reverse strand, counting down.
CCCCGCGTCGGGCTCTGTGCTGACAGCTCAGAGCCTGGAGCCTGTTTCAGATTCTGTATCTCCCTCTCTCTCTGACCCTCCCCTGCTCCAGCTGTCTTTCTCTGTCTCTCCAAAAAAAAAAAAAAAAAAGCATTTAAAAAAAAAAAACTCGGCTCCTTCTGTGCACATCTGATTTTTGTTAAGAATTTCCAAAAACAATCTGCGTGGTGCAAACACCAGATCTGTTTCATCTCTTAAATCCTGTGGCTTTGATAAGTGTTCTGGGTAAATATTTCCATGAAAGATACTTGCAAAGGGTTCGTGTGTTTTGTTTTGTTTCTAATGCCATAGCAGGAGATTTCGACTTGGAAATGAGGGACCAGGAAAATCTACTAATCATTTCCTACAAATAATTCAAGTGGCTAAACATGTCCCTTTGAAAATAAATCCTGTGCCTCATTAAGGCCTCGGAAAAGTTGAGGCCCGTGTGGCACCAAGCTGGTTGAGTTGCATACGTGCACCTGAGAATTTCAGAAAGAAAGCCCTTGCTCTCTCGTAGGGAATTGCTGGCACCGGCAGGCACCTGAGGAATGACAGTGCGGGAACTCAGATAGAAAGCAGTGAAGGTCAAGTTGGTGACTCGGTCTCTGCCTGACCCTTTCCTTCCTTCTCCCCCTCCATTCACCTGTGAACAGCCCCACCCTTGAGCCGCCTTGACCTGGCTTCAGAGCAAAAGTCGAGTCTCATTGACCAACGTCGGGGCTCCGGGACTGAACGCACGCCAAGAAAGTTAGAGGAGGGTGGTCCCAAGGTAGAGGAAGGTGACTCTGACATAACCCCTTCGAGGCCCCGCGGTGTTCCGTGGTCTAGACAGTACGACCTCTGCTTCCCTGCTCTACTGTCCGTCCCTGGCTTGGCTGCCTCGTCTGGTTCCCCGGGGCCGCAGGACGAGATGGAAAGGGGCCGGGTCTGCAGTAAGAGAGAGGTCAGGTTCGAGACCCAGTTCCGCTCCGGCCGAGGCTCGGCCCTGGCCGAGGTGCTTTGGGGATGATGGTTACATCCACGATTGCCTCCGGTCTCCTCGGTGAGCTGACCGGCGGGCAGGCACTCCGCTCGAGGCTTGGCGCTCGGGCTCGGGCATCAAGGTCACGGCAGCTGCTCTACAGTGAGACCTGCCCCGGGCAGAGGAAGGTAATTTCTGCGGCTGCCCAAACTTCCGAGCTTTCATTTCCTCGCTGGTAAGATAAGGGTGTTACGTGCGTCTGAAGGGATTCCTCTTTTTTCTAGTCTAGACTTTTCTCTAGTCCGACACACATCCCACGATGTTCACATGAGCGACGCGGGCCTGAGTGCCACCTGGGTCTGGGAAGCTCTAGACGCGCTTGGGGAGGTTGGGGGGACCTAAGTATCACACGGTTTCCACATCGCATCAGAAGGAGCCCGGTGAGCTCGCCAGGGTGCAGGCAGGGAGAGGTGGGGGGGGGACTTTGGCTCGGCCCGGCTTGGGGGAGAAGGACGCCGCGCATGCACCACGGTGCCCAAACGCGTGGGGCAGACTCCTGGCTCCGGCGCTCCCGTCGCCGCACACCATATGCAGCGCCGTCTCTGGAGCGAGCGGCACTTGTGCGAAAATTAGAAAAAGCCTCCTGTTACTCCAGAGAAACAGTTCCCCATCGGCGTGTGTATTTCTCAATCGTAACTTCAGCAAATATAAGCTCTTCCACATACATCGTACAAACCTTAACGCTGAACAGAAAGTGATAGTAGTTTTGAGATCATCAGTATTCACGTTTTCTAAAATAGGCTAATGTATTCAAAACCATCGGTGAAACTAGAAACTGTGTTCTTTTGTGAGTTTCAGTCTTCTTGAGCCTGCCTCTCATCTTCCTTGGAAATGGTCACTGGATTTGACAGTCATTCTTCTGACACTGCAGACTTTTATCTTAGAATGTTTAACATTTTTAAACATTCATTTTGGAGAGACAGACTGTGAGCAGGGGAGGGTCAGAGAGAGAGGGAGACCCAGACTCCAAAGCAAGCTCCAGGCTCTGAGCTAGCTGTCAGCACAGAGCCCAACACGGGGCTCGAACCCATGAACCGTGAGATCATGACCTGAGCCGAAGTCACTCAGCCGATAGAGGCACCCAGGCGCTCCAGAATGTTTGTCATTTTAGAAAATTTTGCTTTTATCAAGCCACAAGAAATTTTTTAATGTTTATTTTTGAGAGAGAGAGAGAGAGAGCACAAGCAGGGGAGGGGCAGGGAGAGAGAGGGAGACACAGAATCTGAAGCAGGTTCCAGGTTCTTAGCTGTCAGCACAGAGTCTGACGTGGGCTCGAACTCACATACCACGAGATCATAACCTGAGCCCAAGTCGGACATTAAACCGACTGAGCCACCCAGGTGCCCTTCCAGCCACAAACTTTTAACAGCACTTAATCTTTGTGCTGGCAAACTTTTATAAGAACAAAGCAATTTTTGGCAATGTAATATTTATTTCATGTATTATTGATGATAAATGTTAACAGTTATATACTGATTTTGTGTCATAGTGAAGTACTTATTAAATTTAAATAGGAAATCAACAGTAACATTCTGATACTTGACCTGTGCTATCTAACATAGCCAGTATACTAACCCAGTAGGGAATTTCTTTTAATTAAAAAGAAGTATTTTGTATCAGACAGAAAAACAGCTACTACTTAGAATGCAGTTTATGTTAGATGTTGCCAGAGTGATTGTTTCCATGAGAAAACCGGCTCCCCCTTTGTAATTCGGACTAGACTGACATGTATCAGCGTTTGTAAATAAGACACTTTGTTTCCACCAAAAAGTTGTTGTAATGGGCTGATTTTGTTAGAACAGGAAATGTTTCCACCATCTGCAAGAAACCTCATTAGATCACACATTTAAATCCTACATCTTGGGGCACCTGGGTGGCTCAGTCAGTTGAGCATCTGGCTTCGGCTCAGATCATGATCTCACAGTTCGTGGGTTCGAGCCCCGCATCGGGCTCTGTGCTGACAGCTAGCTCAGAGACTGGAGCCTGCTTCAGATTCTGTGTCTCCCTCTCTCTCTGCCCCTTCCCTGCTCACGTGCTCTCTCTCTCTCTCTTTCTGTCTCTCAAAAATAAAAAATATTAAAAAAAAATTTTAAGTCCTACATCTTTAGAGTCAACAAATGTGAAAAAAACCAAAAGAACAAAAAACACTTCAAAATAACAAAGATGTGAAAGTGCCCCTTTGATACTCTTTTGTGCTGAACAACCTCAGCATCCGTCCAGACCCTGAGCTCCGTCCTCCCGACGCTGCAGCATTCACTGAAATAGTCTTTTCAGCGACACCTAGAGCTCCTCACAGCTCAAGTGTGTTCTTTGACGTCAGCGTCACCGATAGAGCAATCTGAGGCTTGATCCTCAGCCTGGGTTTCTGGCCCTGCGTCTGCCAGCCACCCATCCACTCTTGTGCCCTGATATTCATGTCTAACACCAGCTCTCACTTGTCCCCGGCAAGAATTTTTTCTTTGAGAAAATTTCTTTATTACAGAAGTAACGTGCGTCTTAGGAAATCCAGGTGTCCAAAAAAAGAAGAAATGAAAATCTCACTACTTGGAGACCGTCACAGCTAACATTTTATTACATTTCTATCTAGACTTTATTTCCGGGGTGCTGTGTGTGTTGGTGTATCATTTAAATATATTTGTAACCGTCTTTTGCACATGCTCCATAGCCATGTTTGTGGCAGTAAATACACTCCGACAGTGTAATCTCAGACGCGGATCATCACTTGGCTAGGCAATCGTACTTGGTTGGACATCAGCTACCAACAAGCGTTTTCTAATCGAGTCAGGCCAGCCCAACATCTAGGACAATGCCCAGCACATAGTAGGTACTCAGTAAACATTTGCTGAACGAATCCCTCCCCCGGTCACTATGACAAGAAAGGCTAAAATGGTGGAGTGTGGGAGCCGTAACCAAGCCTCAACCCGCTCTGTCCCTGCTGTCGTGTGACTGTGAGCAAGTGACCAATGTCTTTGGGGCTTTCTCAGTGCCAGTAAAGATAGTGCCTGCCTCTCTGCGTTGTTGTAAGGATTCGCAAGAGCACGTTTGCAGGGTCCTTAGCCCAGAGCTGGCCCACAGGTGGCCATCCCTCACGGCCACGACAGCTCCCTTCTGGCCCACGGGTTGGAACTAACGTTGGCGCCCCGGCTCCCCCTCGCTGTGCCCCTCTTCTTCGGAACATTCCGGAATTCCCCACCTCCTGTTCCTGCCCTCACCCTGACCCGTAAAGGGAGGAAGGAATCTGAAATCCTGAACAGTTTATCACCATACCCCGTCCCTTCCACAGCGCTGCTTGAGGTGTTGGCCACGTGCCGTGCGCAGAACAGAGCGTAAGGCAAAGTGGGACACGGACAGGCCGGCCACACACAGACCCGTTCTCCCCACAAACTGTTAACGACACATTCAACTGAAAACGGCCAGTTTCCTTAGTTCCCAAAGGACTCAACACAAACCGTGAGAAAGAAAGACAACCAGCTCACGAGTAAAACGGGCAAAGGATTTGAACAGGCAGCTCACGGAGGAACAAATACAAATAGCCAACTAACTAGTGAAAAGGTGGCCAGACCCAGTTTTAATTAAAGAAACGCAGATCAGGGTGCCTGGCTGGCTCAATCGGTTAGGCGTCAGACTTCAGCTCAGGTCATTGATCCCATGGTCCGTGGGTTCAAGCCCCGCGTCGGGCTCTGAGCTCACAGCTCAGAGCCTGGAGCTGCTTCAGATTCTGTGTTTCCCTCTCTTTCTGTTCCTCCCCCAATCATGCTCTCTCTCTCTGTCTCTCAAAAATAAATAAAAGTTAACAACAATTTTTAAAAAATAAAGAAATAAAGAAACACAAATCTAAGAAGATAATATAGAGAGAAAACTCGTTATTGTATTAGAAAATAAAACACAGATGCAAAAAAATCAACCACCCACACAAGCAAATGCTTGTGGAGGGTCTTTCCTTTTCCTGAGGGACGTGTGCATGTGTCTGGAGACTTGGTGGTGGTGGATGGTCGGATACATCCGGAGGGACTCCAGCCCATTCTTGAGGACCCAGCTCAGGACGCCCCTTCCTCTGGAGAGCCTGCCCTGGCCCTTGGGTTGACTTAGTTGCCTTTCGATCGCTGTGCGCCTGCTCATGACCTTTATCTGGAACTGTAGCCCCGTCCCCACTCGCCCACACCCACACCTACCCTGGGCCCTCCTCTAAGCTTCAGGAAGACAGACGCTATCGTTTATTATTCTTTGTGTCCTCAACACTTCGCACAGTGCCTGGCACACAGTAACTACTTGATAAATATTTGTGGAATGAATAAAAAATATATATTTAATTTAAAACACACACACACACACACACACACACACACACACACACACAGAGTCATTTAAGAACTATGTAAACAGCACCACCTATTGGTAGATGATTTTAACGCTACCCTTCAGTTTCTGAAACATTTTGCCCTGGAAATTAGGTGTCTTAAGCATCTCCCCTTCACCAAAAACGTTGTTCGCTCCCCAAGCCATGGGGTCATTTAGCTTTTAGTACACGTTAAAATAATAAGTGTTGATATTCTTTATATGTTAGTCATGAGGCTGGCAGGCACAGAGCATGGAAATTCACGCAGGCTCTTGTCAGTGACGTTAGGAGGAAGAGGGAAGTGATAGGAAGTAATGACCATGTATTGGGCACTCGGTGACATGCGTTATTTGATCTTGGCCAGCATCCTGGACCTTGCAGTGGTTTCGGCCCCACGTTGTAGATGAAAGAAGCTAAGACAAGGAGGTGAAGTGACTTGCCCAGTCTGGGTCACAATTGGGACACGTACTTCCACACCAAGCTGGAAGTATTGGTGGGAAAGGTCTCGGAAGCCGGTCTTTGTCCCCAGTAGGGTCCCCAGTGACCTCCAAACTCTTTTAGATGCATCCTAAGTGACCCTGTTTCTAGTGGAAAGCTGCTTGAGGGCATCGATGTCTTGAATCGCTACTTACATGCTAAAGTATTTGTCAGATCAAGCGAGATCCGTTTTGAAGGCACTCGTGGTATGTAGAGGTGAGCAAATGTCAGGGAAGTCACGTGTTTGACTTTGGAATGGTGTCCTTTTTCATCGGGCCTCGTTAATCGTTTTCGAAAGCAAGTCTTTCCTCAAACAGCATTTGGCCCCCATTGGCTCTGCTCTAACCCTGGTCACCCAGGGGTCCCTGTCACACACGTCACCCCTGTGTCAGAGCTGCAGCGCGCAGGACCTGGGCTCCTGACCCCCTCCAGGCACGTAGGGTACACCAGGTGCCAGGTGTGGGGGTGCCGCGTGCAGACCCCACTGCAGAGGACGGCACAGCGCAGTGAGTGTGCGTTAAATCCGAGTCTGAGTGTGCCGGACCCCCCTCCTCATACACAGCCAGCCTGTTGTGCGCAAGGTGAGTGTTGGCCGGTGAACAGGAAATCAGCGCCTGGTAGACAGCCCTGGGCCAGAGGCCCCGGTGAACGTGACCGAGGGGTTGATGACGCGGGACGTAGACTCAGGTGGTTGCAGCCCCTGCCTGCGCCTGAGCTCACGGCTCAGGGCGCGGGCTCTTCCTTGGCTCAACTGTCTGCTTCTCTCTTGCTGCCCCCAGAGCCAGCTGCGGTCTGGCCCAGGCTCCCGGCTGCCCTGCATCCTCCGCGGGTCCCCAGGTCCTGCCTCTGGCTTGTCCTCGAGATGGTGTCCGAGCCAGCCAGCTCAAAGCAGCACACGGCCAAACACATCCTGCGAATCCTCCTGCCCGAGCAGAGCAGCACGAGCCGTCCTGACCGCGGCGCTGCTCATCTGGGAGCTGCCGGCCCTGCCGAGGGCAGATTAGCCGGGACATGAGGGTCTGCTCGCCAGAGGGGAGATCCTTTCCCTCCGCTGGGCGGTCGTCTCTCGTGGGCTTCCGGGGGGAGGTGGGCGGCGTCTGCGTCGGCTCCCCCCGGGGACCCGGATGCGGGAAGCCTCCCCCGCGGAGCCACACCCTGGCTGTCCGGGGAGTGGTGACGTCACCCGCTCACGTTTTTCCACTTAGCGCCCTCTAAGGAGCGGGTGACCAGAGGCAAACGGCGCAGCACTGGGGAGGCGGTCTCCTCCCGAACCCCGTGAACTTGCAGCCCAAGCCCGGGCGCAGCAGTGCTGGGTCCCCAGGGTCCTCCTGGCCGTGGGTTCTGGAAAGGGTGGGTGTCCTGCACGCGGCTCCGCTTGACAGGTTTTGACGGGAGGCCGCAGCGCCTCTAATCCTGGACCCCAGCCGCCGTAACGCCTTCTGCGGGTTGGCGCCTCTGTTACTACTGCCCCGTGGGTTTGGACTTCAGAAGTCTGCCCAGGGTTGGAGCGTCGATCCTTTCCCTGGCGCTCTGTTCCCAGAAGGGTGGGGTGCAGAGGCAGGAATCCTGGGTTCAGAAGTAAAGATAGAATTTTTTTTTCTTTAAAAATGTAGCTTTCTGGGGCACCTGGGGGCTCAGTTGGTTAAGCATCTGACTTGGTTTCAGCTCAGGTCATGTTCTTGTGGTTCATGAGTTCAAGCCTCACGTGGGGCTCTGTGCTGACCATGCAGAACCTGCTTGATATTCTCTTTCCCTCTCCCTCTGCACCTGCCCCTCCTCTCAAAAAAAAACATTTAAAAAAGAGTAAAATAAAAATGTAGCTTTCTATAAAAGTGAAAAAAATGTAGCTTTCTAAAAGAATAAAACGCTACAGTAGTATCCTTCCTAAATACAATATGCCCAAAGCGTGACACACAATGTCAGAACTAAGCACTCCAGGGTCCCGGGTGCCTCTCTCCGTGACCTCGCTCGTCCCCATTCGCCCTGCCTTTTCTAGCGTTTTCATAGATCTTTGATTCTCCCTGTATGGTGCAAGCCCGGCATCAGGAGTCCACGGGCCGCGCTGGAGCCGCAGGGCAAACCGCCCCCCAGATCGCTGTTTCTAGGCGGAACATCGTTCCCAATTGCTCCGTTCAGTCTCCAGGAGAGGTCCTGGCTCACTTATTCCTGTGTTCGCGGCTTTCGTGTCTTTCTGCTTCTGTGATTAAAGTCATGATGGAAAGGTGGCTGTCCTGTCTTCTGACGCGCTGCCCGGTGTGCCCGTCATGTTCCTGTAACCCGTGGGCTCGCCTGCGGCTCCCGCTTCAGCTGCCCACCCACGCCCTCACCCTGCCCGTGAACCTCCTCCTACGTGAACGTCGGAGTTCAGACGGGCGTTTCTGCTCAGACGGTCACAAGACTGTCACCCCCGCTCTGACGGCAGGTACAAGCCAGTATCGACAAAAGCATGGCTAGTTTAAACCCACCGGGAGCTGAGGTCACACAGTAACGTGATGAACTTCTGTCCACACGGCGACAAGCCTGTCTTGGGAGAGACGTCCGAGGCTGCTTCCATCCTGGGCTGAGCTGCAGAGGAGGCTTCCTGGGTCGCGTCAGAAGGAAGCAGCCGAAAGCTCACGGAATAGCTAAACAGGGTGACTGTCATGGTCCTTTGGAACGCCCGCGAGTGTCACGCACACACACGCGCGCACACGCGCACACACACGCGCGCGCACGCGCACACATGCACACCTTTCTACAGACCTTCAGGGAGCTCGTGGCCAATCAGGAGCTGGTCCAGAGTGCAGAAAGACACCCCCTCTGAGGCACAGGCGTGTCCCCTGCTGTCGTGCGAGGATAGAGCAGGGCAACCGGGAGAAATGGTGTACACTGTGGACGAGGTGCTGAGCAGGCTCGGTCACCCCGTGGGAGGGACAGAAGAGCGGACACAGAGCCCCCAAGGCACCGCGCCGGGGAGGTCTGAGGACCTGCTGGGAGAGCCAGGGGCCAGGTGGCGCTGTCTGCCGTCACAGCGGTGACTCGGCAGCGAGCAGAGCAGAGACCCCGCCCTCCCGGTGCTTACCCACCACTCTGGGGGGGAGGGTACAGCATGAAAGCATAGGGCTGGTGGGCGCCATGCAGAGAAACACCCCGGCTGGGTCACGGGGCGTGTCGGGCAGGCCCCCAGGAGGCTGCAGGGCCTCGGGCCTCCTGGGAAGAGGCTGAAACACAGACACCACAGGGACAATGGGACACCGTCCAGGAGGAGGGGAAGCCAGGCCGGTCACCTGTCACGGGTGCTCCAGGCACCAGTGGGGGACACCAGGGACAGGGCAGCGAGACTCATGGAGCAGGACACAGCCAAGGGAGCCGTGGACCGAGAAATAAAGTGGTCAGGGGAGGGCCGTTAGGGCCTCGAGGCCAGTGTGAGATTTAGAGTTTTGGGGCATGTCTTCAGAGGGTTTTTTTTAATATCTTTTTTTAATTAAAAATTTTTTAAGTTTATTTATTTTGAGAGAGAGAGAGAGAGCATGCATGGGAGGGGAAGAGAGGAAGAGAGAATCCAAGCAGGCTCCACACTGTCCGTGCAGAGCCTGATGCAGGGCCTGAGCGCACCAACCATGAGATCATGACCAGAGCTGAAATCAAGAGTTAGATGCCTAACCGACTGAGCCGCCCAGGCGCCCCTTTCAGAGTAGTTTTCGATGATGAAAGGTTAGAGTCCTGAAAACCAAGCCCGCAACAGCCCAACGACTCCAAGCCTGAGCAGACTGCCAAGCACTTCCAAAGCATCCGCCAAGGGTTGGGCCCCTGGCACTGCATGGAATTATCTGGACGTCCAGCATATTGGCAATATTATGTATTATGCAGTAGGGTTAAGGCTAATTCTTTTTTTTAAGATTTTATTTATTTATGATACAGAGACAGAGCATGCACAAGGAAAGGGCAGAGAGAGAAGGAGACACAGAACCTGAAGCAGGCTCCAGGCTCTGAGCTAGCTGTCAGCACAGAGCCTGACGCGGGGCTCGAACCCACGAACATGAGATCTGACCTGAGCTGAAGTCAGAGGCTTAACCGACTGAGCCACCCAGACGCCCCGTTAAGGCTAATTCTTACCGGTGGTGTTTCTCAATGTATTTCAAGAAAACATGGAAGAGAAAAGTAATACTAGGACCGCATCTGCTCGGGCGTTTTTTATTTTTATTTAAAAAAAAGTTTTTGTGTGTGTTTTTATTTATTATTGAGGCAGAGAAACAGAGCACGAGCGGGGGAGGGGCAGCGAGAGAGGGAGACACAGAATCTGAAGCAGCTCCAGTCTGAGCTGTCAGCACAGAGGCCGATGCGGGCCTCGAGCTCATGAACTGTGAGATCATGACCGAGCCAAAGTTGGATGCGTAACCGACTGAGCCCCCCAGGTGCCCCTAGGGCATTTTTAAAAATACACAGCCCCACACAGCCCCACATGATTCCCAGGCTCTCCTGGGGACGGGTTTCGTTTGGGTCTGTCTTATTCCGTAACCCGGAGCAGGAGGCAATCCAGGAAGTATGGTGTGCGGGGACGATGGTGTAGACGCTGGAGTCTCGCAGACCTCGCACACCCTTCTGCGCTGCCTGCGAGTCCCTTCCCTTGTCCCTTCCCAGCAGGCAACTGGTGGCCTCTTCCGGCAGGTGCTTGTCCGGGAAGTAGGAGGCATGCATGCTCTCCTGCCCTGGGGGCGCCTCACACCAGCTCATCCCGTGGAAGCCAGCCCCTAGGGATGTCCTTAGTCCCTCAGGGGTGTGACCTTGTATGCTCTGGGGTTTGGTTTCCCAGGTGCAGCCATGGGGTGGTCCCAGCCCCGCTGAAATCCGTGGTGGGGTCCCCAGAACACTGATAGACGGCTGCATCCCCTGGTATGCCTTATGTCTCCCCTTCTTTTCCTTCCCACGGTAGGCACCCCCCCCAGGAGCTGGGCTCTAAGGGTCCTGGGTCAGGCAGGCATGTGCTGGTTTTGAAGAAGTCCTTTCCAGCATCCATCAGAAGAGCACAGGGAGGAGGACATGTAGACGCGGCTGTTCCCATCCTGATCGGGCACATTTTCCATCCGCGCACTTACCTGCTCTCACAAACAGCTCAGCTGTGGCGGCCCAGCTGGGGCCACAGTCTCTTGCCCCCGGTTTTAGACATTCTCGGGTCCACTTGACCTGGTCCGCAGCCACGCAGTTTTCTTTTTCTCATCAGTGAGAATCCCGGACATGGCACCAGTGTGACCCTGTGCAGCCACCGGAGCACAGGGGGCAGGGCAGGGGAGGGGTCATGAGGTTACCCACCTGCCACCAGCCTCCCTTTAAACCCTGTTTCTTTCATCTCCACAGCAAACCCAAGGAGCCGGTCTTCAGCGCAGGTAAGTCTGATTTCACTTCCTCGCGGGTGCCCCTCCCTCCCCTCAGGACTTGAGGGACATGCGTAGTGATGGCAGGGACCACTTGTCACACGCAGAGTCTATGTGGTAGGACTGACAGGCTCAGTGCCGGCCAGCCTGTGCCCGCAGGGTGGGGCTCAGATCACGGACACAGCCCGTAACTTGGTCGCAAAGACCAGACCCTTTCCCTTCCCACCCCCCTTGAAAGCCATTCAAGATGCGTCAGTAAGGAGGAAGGGCGAGATGCCACCGCGCAGGCAGAGCGGAAGTCTAGGTTAAAAATCCCGTGCTGCCTTTGTTCCTTCCTCCCCGGGGGGCTCCGAGGCCACACCTGCAACCCCCCCAAAAGGGAAGCTCCCTGATGCGTTAGGTGACCACTTTGTCCAGAAGGAGCTTTCTTCCCCTCTTTCTGCCTTCCGCCTCCTAAACTGCAAACTAATTGTTCATAACGAACCTTTCCAGATACCTTCTCTTTTCTTAACCCATTTTATAACAAGGTAGATGCTGTTGTCAGGATATTAACCTTCCCAGTTTCTTCCCCCACTTCGATTCGGAACTGAAACTTACATACAAGTCAGCCCTCCGTAGGGACAGCATGTGCTTTCTTGAGCATTCGTTTCCTGTTGGGGAAGCATGACATCACGCACTGAAACTGTAATCGCCCTGAGCCTGCGGAGCCGGGTCCTGAGCCCGCCATGGGCTCCGCTGCAGGGATGGGGGCCGCCTCCCCCCCCCCAGAGCTAGCTGCCCCAGGTCCCCTCCTGCAGTTCTCGCTGTCTCTTCATCTAGCGCTTCTGTCCCTGTCTCCGAAATCACAAGGGAAACGCCGGGTGATACACTGCAAAGGTAGGCGGCATCTCCGACCCTCCAGCTGTCTGACAGAGCTGCTTACCCAGGCTGCAGACCCCTTTCCATCCGGGCGAGCAGGCACCGCCTCGTGTGCAGTGTGTCCGGCACACCAGCCACTCCGCCTGAAGTTAAACAGCGTTCCTGCGCATTTCCTTGGACGCGTTTTGATAAGCAGCCGTACATTCAATCTGGCTCGGTTACTGGCTGGTCTGGCAGGAACTCTGAGAGTCGTGTAAACCCTGAGAGTCCTAGGGCAGCCCTGGATTGTCCCGCTGTTTGGCCTGGCGTCCCGCACCGCTGCTGGCCTCTCCCCCCGCGCCTTCCGGGGGCGGCTGCCTGCTGTGGTCCTAACCTGCCTGGAAAATCCCATTGCTTTCCCTTCGCTGCGTTTCAACTTTAGACATAGAATGCCCGAGTTGCCAGGACAAAGCGGTGCCCAGGCCAAGTCCGGGGCTTGCTCTTCGTGGCCTCGGTCAGTGGTTTCACACTGCACGAGAAGTGAGCCCCGGTCACAAGCACGTAACCAGCACATGGCCGCAGCGCACTCAGCATTTCACACACGGAGGATCACAGGTGTGCAGGGCTCTGCCTAGCTGCGGAGATGGCGTTGTCGTCTCTCTGTTCCCCATCCACGTTCTGTGGCTCCTGTCATCCAAGGACAGTTGAGGGAACCCCTGGTCCTCAGCTCTGTGCTTGCTGGCACCTGCTTTCTTCTCCCTCTGTCTTCCGCCGGGCGCTCCTAGGTCCCGCAGGTGTGGCGGCCACACCGTCCGATGAGCCCAGATTTGCGGGGAGGGATTAAAGAAGGGAATAGGTTTGGGGGTGAGGAGAAGAGCAAGGAAGGTGGAGACACTCCCGGCCGGACGGCAGGGGCCAGGTGGGGTGCTCACGGCCGGTGCAGTTACTTAGGAAAGAGCAGGCCAGATGCTAGACGTTTGGGCCCAGGAGGTAAGAGGGCACCACGTGGAGGAAGGACTTGGTGAAATCCACTTTGGGCTCCAGTGGGCTCAGCAGCAGAATATAAAATACCCGGGGTGGGGCAGTGATAGGAGAGCCTCGGGTGCCAGGACCACTGATGGGCCGGTGCCGGCGGATCTGGGGAGGATGGACCCCGTGGTGACATCTTAATGGAGCGCCCACGGAACACAGAGCCTGGCACACAGGCTGAGTGTGGATTGGTTCTTATTTAAACGTCAGACTTAATTTGGAGCCTGAGGAATGCATCACATGCATGGAAGGCCTGACCTGCACGCACACGATAATCTAACCCTGGGACGGCCTCTTAATTTGCAGGAGGGATTGCATGTGGTGGTGTTTGAAGATCCTGAGGAGCCAGACTCACAAAAACTAACTCGTAAACGTGGTGCTCACGGCACCATAGTGGTTTCGTGACTTTTCCTCACCCATGTCCCTCTGCGGGTGACTTCCCTATTGGCTCAATGTGCTGCTGCTGCGGCTGGTCCCAGCGGCCCAGTTTCAGTGCCAAGAAGGCCTGGTCCTTTGATCTGCAGTGAGTTCTAACCGAATCCACCAGGAACTCCCTGGACATTTTCTTTGGTCTTAGCATATCCTGAAAGCCAGCGGAGACCCCCAACCTGTTTCTTTTTTAAAACTGCCCGTGTCTCAGGTTGATGTATTACTGGGTTTTACGTTTGCCCCCGTAATCACTTCTTGAGACATCAGAGGTGATTTTATTCTAAAAATGTTTGTTCTAGAAGGTTCTGTTTCTCAATATCTCTCTCTAATGGGTCTTTTGTCCTTCTGTTTTCTTTCAAGCTTATCTTTGAGCCTTGTCCTTCTTGCATGCACCCACCATGCACTTTTGCTGATTTTGTATTCTTTACACTCGAAGAGTGTGTCCAACAGAAAAGATACATAAAGATATATTTTTACATTGCAATATCACAAAAACGATTTAAGTATCGAAAGATACCTTAGGAATTTCGATACTGAAATTGTATCTACATTGAAATCCGTAACAACTCCAAGTGGATTTTTGGTTGTAATTTTGTGAGGTGGCATTTCTCCCCCTCCTGAGGGTAAAGACAAATGTAAGCACTGAGTCTCTCGTGGAAAATTAATGGAATCTAGTTCTTCCCTGTCTTTTACAATTTCTCGTGTATTTCATGTACGTAAGGAAGCGGCACGTCAAAAGTAAACAGGGTGAAAACTTTTGTTTTAAACTGTGCGACCTTGTGTTTCCGTTATCTTCTGCCCACCACGTTAATTAGAAAGCACAGAAAGGGTAGGGACAGCTTCTGCTGGGACATTAAGAAGCAAAAGAAAATACATGTTTGTTTTCAGATCCACCGGGCACAGGGGTGTCTCACTGATGTCTCTGTTGTTTTTGTAGAGGAAGGATACGTAAAAATGTTTCTTCGCGGACGCCCTGTTACCATGTACATGCCCAAAGATCAAGTGGACTCCTACAATTTGGAAGCAAAAGTCGAGCTGCCAACCAAGAGACTGAAGCTTGAGTGGGTGTATCCTTTATTCACTGATTAGGCCAAATATTCTACTGATGCTTAAAAAAAATTTTTTTTTAATTTAACAGAATGGGCCGTATGTTAGAACCCAGCACAGTGTCCTCACACATGGGAGGACTTGTGTCTCACTTTGTGAGTGCTTCTGGCTCAGGGGACACTGACCTGTCGTTCCTGAACAAAAGATTGTGGTTCGTGGTCAAATACATGTACATTAATTTCCCGAAAAGAACATATTAATGTTACAGAATTGGCTGGCTGGTTGGGGTTTGTTTGTTAGTTTTTAGAGAGCCATGGGAAAATGGATCACTTTCTGGCTTGAATTTTAATCTTTCTATCAGAATAAAAGTAGTTAAAAACTGGGCTGGGCGCCTGGATGGCTCAGTCAGTTAAGCATCCAACTCCTGATGTGGGGCTCAGGTCGTGAGCTCACGGCTTGTGAGTTCCACGCTGATAGCAGTCTGCTTGGGATTCTCTCTCTGCCCCTCCCCTGCTCACTCATGCTTTCTCTTTCCCTCTCAAAATAAATGAATAAACTTAAAAAAAAAATAAAAGTAGCTAAACACTAAGAGAAAGGCAAGCTGAATGAAAATAATCACAAATGTGTAGAGTTGAGGATTCCAGTGAAACCGAAAGCTAGTTATTTGTAACAGTAGCTGTTGTAGGCGTAGAGAGTTCGGCAGGACCACAGGGAAGCAACATGGGAGCGCAGGAAGATACTGAGCTAGCTTACAGACTAATGAAAAGGAGAATGTCAGAAATTGAACCAAACTGTGCTGGCAGGAGGTTTTTAAACCCAAAGAGTGATACCCTAGAAGGAAGGACAGGCATCCCCCCTCAAACCAAGTGGGGGCCTGGCCAGCCCCCTGGGTCCAACGAGCAAGGTCAACACTAACTGAAGGAGTCACATCAGGCCGGGAATACCCCGGTACTGAAGGAAGGGAGTAGATGAAGGCATGAAGGAAGTCCATGCAGATTTAAGACAAAGAGCAAAAATCCTCTCTTCACCCTCAAATAAATTTCTGTTGAGTACCAGTTTAATGCCAAGCCCCAAATATAAATTCTGAGGAGTCGGTTTATTTATGTTTTTAATATTTTCAAAATATCTTTTTAAGTTTATTATTTTGAGAGAGAGCCAGCACAGAAAAGGGGTAGAGAGGGAGAGAAAGAATCCCAAATGGGTCTCGAACTCACAAACCATGAGATCATGACCTAAGCTTAAATCAAGACAGACACTCAACCAACTGAGCCACCCAGGCGCCTGTAAGAAGTTGGCTGAAATCGACGCTGTTGTAATCAGTTGGAAGAATTACGATTTGAAAGGATGGTATCGTATTCTTTGGGAATTTTCTAGAATTATCACCTGTACCTAAATTTCTCTCCCAAAATATCCTTTCTATATTTTCTAATTCAGATGTCCTAAGCATTCACCAACATCTGTTTGGGGACATGTAATTGAAATGATTCTTCTTTACGTCAATATTGGTTTAAATTTTAGAGTAAATCGTGGCTGGAAAACATTCAAAGCACATTTTTTTCAGCCTAGGCTCTATTCAGATTTTAGAAGATGTGAGACAATGGAAATACCAAATAAATGGCATTTTTTTTAGATTATTTTTTCACATCCAAGTTCAAGTGAAGTTTTGCTCTCAAAATAGTTTTCAAGGTTTGGAAGTATTCATTCCAAAATCCTAATAGAGGAAATTATCCCCAAGGTGCTGGGTATATTGGGACAGGGAGGATCTCCAGTGTTTACCTTTTACATATGTATGTGGGAGTGTTGTATGCACCTTTTGCAAACACTTTTATAACGTAAAAAGATTTTTAAGTAAAAGATATAGCTCCTAGATTATAATAAAAAAATATTCACTCAATAAATATATATACAAGTCAATCACCAATTTAAAAAATAATTTTTTTAAGGTTTATTCATTTGTCAGAGACAGTGGGGGAGGGGCAGAGGGGGGCACAGAATCCGAAGCAAGATCCAGGCTCCGAGCTCTCGGCACAGAGCCCGACATTGGGCTCAAACCCATGAACCGCAAGAGCATGACCTGAGCCAAAGTCGGATGTTTCATCCACTGAGCCACCCAGTCACCTATTAAAATGTATTTGTAAAGACTTTAAAATATAAGGAATGTGAAAGTTCCGAGGGTTTTTTTTTTTTTTTGAATAGTTCTTATGACCTCACACTACTGAATCGTTGAGTCAATATGGCCAGTAAACATTTTCTGGCCTACTTTGTTTTCCACAAGAGTTACAGCTGCCACAGCGTGTCCTAGGGCTTCCCCTCATTTCCCCGCCCGCGATTCCAGAACCAGACAGAGTCCTCTTGTGAAGCTACAGAGTCGTGGTGATTTCAGTCCCCAAGTCGTAGATGTGCGTCTCAGGACGAGGGTGGGATGCGAGATGGCGCCCAGCTGGGCCCCCTTCTCTCCAGGGCCTGCAGTCACACCCTCTCCAGTGGAAGACCCCATATCCAGGCGGGCAGGGGAGTGCCTTGTCGGCCTCCTCAGACTGACAGAGGCCTGAGCCGGGAGGAAGATAATTAGAGGCACACAAGAAAGGCAACAGACAGGGAGGAAAAAACAACTTTTGGAGCAGAACATTCCAGCCTTCTTGTGGAGTAAGTGTCCACATGCAGTTCCCAGGTGACTTTTATTCTGGAGTGAAGCTGGTCCCTTTTCACAGAAGGTTAGAGTGGTGGGCCTTCAGAAAACCAGCTTGGCAAATTTATTTATTCAGTTTTAAAGATTTTAAGTAATCTCTACACCCTGCGTGGGGCTCGAACTCACAACCCCGAAATCCAGGGTCACGTGCTCCACCGACTGAGGCGGCCAGGTGCCCACTGGCAAAATCTGAAGACACACTAGTTGCAAAGAAGATAGACATTCACGTAAAATCCAAACAGTTCAACAAAGAGATTTAGCCGTGGTTGTCGCTTCCAAGGTCCCTGACTGATCAGCTACATGGAAAGTGGTTCACTTTCTAGAAATTTCACAAATGTTTGGTCCAGTTACCTTTAGTAAATAAAATAATAAGTTCCATTTGTGATCAAGCTGAAAAATTCTGCTTTCAAAATGTAATACATGATTTCTAAAAACAAAGCCACATCTTCTAAAAATATGCCTTCACTTCAACTCACTGACCAGTTCCAACTTTATTGCCTGCCTAAGGAGGGTTGAGTGTATTTGGCACTATTTACAATTTAATTACTTAAATTTTTTTTTAAACATGTATTGTTTTTGAGAGACAAAGTGTGAGTGGGGGAGGGGCAGAGGGAGAGGAGACACAGAATCTGACCCAGGCTCCAGGCTCTGAGCTGCCAGCACAGAGCCCGACGCGGGGCTCGAACCCACAAACCTTGAGATCACGAGCTGAACCAAAGTCAGCCGCTTAACCGACTGAGCCCCCCAGGGCCCCACACCCTAATGTTACTTAAATGAGAGAAATTGATGGTACTCGTCTTAGGGAATTTCAGCGCCAGCTCCTGTTGAATGAAGCTAATGTTCTGTCCGCTCAAAAAGGAAATCGGGTTTATCTTGACGCGCACAAAGCTATGGGTACCGGGGCCGCGACTGTCGCAACAACCTGTACTTGCTTCCGACGGGGGAGACGGTGTACTTCATCGCCTCGGTGGTCGTGCTGTACAACGTGGAGGAGCAGCTGCAGAGGCACTACGCCGGCCACAATGACGACGTCAAGTGGTGAGGCCTCAGCGGGCAGACGTCGGGTCGGGGTGTGACTAAAGAGGGGAGGGCTCAGAAAACAAGATCTTTGGAAACGCTCCTTATGCTCCTTCCGCATTGTCTGTAGCCGCTGGTCTGCTAGCTGCCCGGCTCTAAGCCGCTACAGACTAGTTGAGTTTCCTGTCCTTATAACACACACGCTTAACCAACCGTGTCACCCAAACAAATAGTTCTGTTTGGAGGCCTTCTTAACACAAATGCTAGTAGATTCTAATTTGGGTCTTTATTTAAAAAACATTTTTTTAATGTTTATTTATTTTGGAGAGAAAGAGAGAGAACAAGCGGGGGAGGGGCAGAGAGAGAGAGGGAGACAGAATCCTAAGGAGGCTTTAGGCACAGAGCCCAGTGCAGGGCTCCAACCCACAAATGTGAGATCATGACCTGCGCCAAAGTCAGATGCTCAACTGACTGAGCCACCCAGGCACCCCTGGGTCTTTTTGTGGGGTTTTTTTTAGTTTATTAATTTTTGAGAGAGACACATAGAGACAGAGCATGAGTGGGGTAGGGACAGAGAGAGAGGGAAGCATAGAATCTGAAGCAGACTCCAGACTCTGAGCTGTCAGCCCAGAGCCCGACATAGGGCTCAAACTTACAAACCATGAGATTATGAGCTGAGCTGAAGTCAGATGCTTAACCGACTAAGCCACCCAGGCGCCCCATATTTTTTAGTAAAAATAAAAATAGGCATGTTTGTTTCTGGGCTTGCTGCAATTCATTCATTTTTATTCATTCATAATCCACTTATAGCTTTTGGAAGGATGGGTCGTAAACCAGGTGGATTTACCTATTTCTATTTGTTCTAGATCCCTGGTCAATTATACAAATCCTGTTGGAAAAAGATGATATTTTGGGGGCTCTGGGGCTTAGTACGTTAAGCATCCAACTTTGGCTCAGGTCACGATCTCATGGTTCGTGGGTTCAAGCCCGGAGCCTGCTTCAGTTTCTGTGTCTCCCTCTCTCTCTCTGCCCCTCCGCTGCTCGTGTTCTCTCTCTCTCTAAAATAAATAAACATTAAAAAATGTTTTTAAAACAGGTGATATATTTGCTGTTTAACGTACTTAAGGTTGTTGTAGACTTGATATTTTCCAAGCAAAAGATGCTTTTTCCTTGAGTTTGGAAATTCCCGAGAGAGAAAGGATGCAATGATGTAGGCACTGATTGCCCACGGTGGTTGGGGCGCTCAGAGACTGTGGTGAGTCTAAGAAGTCCGCACCGTATAGTTCTTCTACTTAAAGTTCTGACTAAATCCTGTGTGGTCGGGAGAAAAGTACAGCTTACTTTTAAAGAGCAGATGTTTTATAAATACCCTCTTTTTAGCCTAGCAGTTCACCCTGACAGGATCACAATAGCCACGGGACAAGTCGCTGGTACATCTAAGGATGGAAAAGTGAGTTGCGTTATCTTTTCGTATTTTTATAACGAACTGTTAACTCCGTATAATCTTCTGGAAACATTGCGCTGAGGAATAGGCCTGCCCAGGCTTGGCTGAATGCTGCCTAATCCCTCGTTAGAATTTTTTTTGCAGGTTTTCTTACGGTGACCTTAAAAACCCCTCCAAGTCACCTTAATCTCAGCCAGTTTTGAAATAGCCTTGTTCTTGCCTAAGAATTCAGCAATTATTAAGATACTTCTTTACACGCGTGACAAACGTTAACACACTAAGTACACATTTAATAAGAGAAAGTCATAGCGAATAAGCCTTTGGATACGGGCCTCGAGCCTCTTCAAGCAAACTTGAGGCACCCTCGCCTGCGTGCCCGGGATCCCTGGCGTCACAACGGAGCGCGGTCTGCACGCCGTCCTCCACGGCTGCCCGGGAGGTTGGGCGCAAGTTTTAGGCGTAGTTCAGCAAGACTCCCACATGAACTTTAAGGAGTCAGAAGGGGAACTCGTGGGCGCGCACAAACCGAGCACAATGCAAAACTGGCTTCCAGTTCTTTCTAGACCGCAGGCTGTGGTCACTGCCATGTCTTAACCAAAACCCCTTGTAGCTTTTTTGAGATCTACTTTGGAGAGCTTATTCTTGAGGTGTATGAAGGGAACCGAATTACACGGAGCATTTCCATTCTTACCAGCATGTTTTCTTCCAGAAATGGGCTACCAATTTTCAGAAAATATTTTAATAACATTGTGTTTTAAATATTAACTTTATGCTATTTCTGTTGAAAAGTGAATACTTAAAGAAGTCACGGGAACAGTGGAAATCAGTTTGCTGTTACGTAAATGCACATCAGTGCCCGAGGGCCTTCATTCCTTTTTTTTTGACGTTAAATGGCTTTTTAGAGTCTTCTAAATTAGTAGCAAACCATTTCCTCCTCTCCCTCTAGTGGTTTAATAGTGTAGTTCAGTTTCTGGCCTTGAAGTTGACCCAGAACTTTAGAGCCAGGGAAGTGGTGATCGCCATCTGAGCCAGCCCTTCAGTTTACTTGGAGAAAAGCCAGGAGAACTTTCTGCGTCCGCCCGGCTGCTCAGAGCAAGTCCAGCCTAGAGCCTGGTGCAATGATTCGGCCCATTCTGTCCACCAACTAGGTATAATGCCAGTCCTTTTCCTGATGAATCTGTTCAGGGTTCTGTGACACTTTCCTCGACTGAGGGAGAGAAAACTTAGTATCATCCACCTTGGAACACAATTGAGAGGGTTTGGAACGAACCGAAACAATTCTGGATGTCATCCGTGCGTGATCGATGGCCTGTTTTCCTCCTGTGAGGCCCAGGAATGTTAAGCTGTCAGTACTATTTGATGATGACCGTCTTGCTGAATTTAGACTAATTTACACCTTAATGTGAATGCAGACTGAAAGGAATATGGGGTCCCATTTTCCTTGTCATTTTTCATTTTTAAAATTAAGATACATCTCGATGTGTTAGAATATCAGCTCCTGTGATACTGTTAGGAAGACGTGGCTGTTCAGAATTTAAAACCCGGTGGACCTGCCCTAAAGTTAAGTCGGCCACCGGGACCCTGACCTCCTGAAGCCTTTGGGAATGCTTCATTTACGTTACAAGGCAGTGTCTTCAAATGCAGAGAAAGACCTTTGTTTGGACGGAACTGAAGTAATCCTGCAGCTTCCAGGTAAAGAAACCTCTCTATGGCCCTCACAGCGGTGACTCTGCATTTCCTTCCAAACAGCAATTGCCCCCACACGTGCGCATCTGGGATTCTGTGACGCTGAACACACTGCATGTCATCGGAGTCGGGTTTTTTGACCGAGCCGTCACCTGTATCGCGTTCTCAAAATCCGTAAGTGTGGGCCCTGCGGGTGTGGGCGTCCTTGTCCCTAGGGAGGAGAGAGTGGGCTCAGGGTTGAAGAGGGAGGAAAGTAACAGGCTCCGTAGCTGCCTGGGTGCGTGCGCAGATTTGCATGCTGAAACTGTCCTGCTTCCGGGTCCCCTCACGCAGAGGTCACACACGTCCCCTCCGGGTCACACACGTGATGGGCAGAGGCCCTGCCGCACCGGCTTCATGTTCCTTGAGGTGGTTTTGTGGGCTCTGGCCTTGAATTTCACCTGTTCCCCAGCGCATCTCCACCACCCCGCACGGGCTGCCGGTCCCCAAGCAGGAGCCGGAGGGGCTGCATGGTCTCCCAGTCCCCTCAGGACGTGCCCATTTGACATGAAGCCACTGTTTCAGGAACTCAGCGTTCATGCACGCGTGCACCTGTTCACATCAGAACGCCACGGGCTGAAGCCCAGTAACCGGCCTGTGTTGGTCACACATGTGTGCCCAGCGTGCCGCGGCACTGGCTCCCCCAGGAGGGGGTCCTGCAGCCCCTCCGCAGGCTGGTATTAATAGAACTGATGGGGCAGGGCCACCCGACCCCCGGGTGCCGCTCCTGTCCCGCGTCACCCAACACCCACCTGCCCTCGGTCCCCAAAGCGGTGTGCATGAGTCCTTTAGCCAAAACGGACTCTTTATTAAAAGTAAAGTTAATGTTCGTTTTTAATGACTTTTAGCCTATTGTATTCTCAAATGTAGTCTTCCTGGGAATGCCTCTTCTTTTCCAGAACGGAGGAAGCAGTCTCTGTGCCGTGGACGACTCCAACGACCACGTGCTATCCGTGTGGGACTGGCAGAGGGAGGAGCGGCTGGCTGACGTGAAGGTCTCTCTCCATGTCTCTCTCCCCGCTCGGAGCCTTCGCCCTCCAGCCGGCTTCCAGCCCATTTCCCATTTCCCACTTTCGAGAGGGCCCGTGGGCTCCCCCTTCCCGATGCAGCCCCCCCTTCCCGACACGTCCCCCAGGCACGACGGGTCACCTGAGAATCCCGACCCCTGCTCCCCCCCCAGCTCCCCTCCCAGGGGGCCGTTCCCGAGTCCTGGTGGGGTTCCTTCCTCTCTTGGTGATGTCTGTAAGGTTGTTTTCTTCCTCATTTTACAGCCCCTCCCCTTTTAATCCACTCTCTCCTTCACTGTTTTCTGCTGCTTTGTTTCATTCACAAATGTGCCCTTTTGTTGTTGGGGGGGAGCACTGCAGATGTGGTTAGTGAGACGTGCGCACTGCCCAGCCGAGGGCTGAGGGACAGGTCAGCACAGCCAGCATAGGGCTCGTCCAGAGAGTGGCCTCAGGAAAGGCGAGCGAGAGCCACTGCCAGGTCCCAGCCCCTCGCAGTGCGACTCTTCCTGTTGGGTGCGCTGGGTCTTCCCTTCATGGCCACCGAACTTTCCTGAAGCTTTCTTGTGTTTTCCTCCCATTAAAATCGTGAATGGATCCCAATTTTTGCAGAATTGACTTCAGATTTCTCATCCTGTCATCCATTAACGTTAGATCACCTTATTTCCCTAACATTAGGATTGGCGTTGGATCGCCTTCCCTTTCTCTCCTGAGGGTCTGGGATGCGGGGTCTGTATTCTCCTGCGCCACGTTTCCTAACACCTGTTTGTGCGCTGCAGCCCTGGCTTCTCATTTTCTGGTCAAGTATTTCAGTTCTGGCTATACTGCTCCGTTGGAAGTAAACAGAGGCAAGTTATTACCCAGGTGTAGGAGCATATAACTGAACTTCAAGCAGAAGGAACAGTCAGGGTCAACTTCATCCAAGAAGAGTGGGGGTCCTGGAAATCCAGGTGACAGGATCAGCGTTGGTAGAGTGACATCAAGAGAGCCAGATCCCTGGTCCTGGAAACTGGCTTGGTCACCAGCACACCAGCAGCGTGCTAGGAATTAAACCAGGAAGGACTCCCAGGGCAAAGCGGGCAGCCAAGGTCAGCCAGGAGCGACGGAGCTGTGTAAAATCCAGATTCCTGGGCCCCTCCCAGAGATCCCAGTCACTAGATGGGGATGAGGCCTGACATCCACATTTTAACACACATCAGGCAATCCTGTCACTCAGCCATGGCTGGGAATCTGAGACAGGAAGATGTGAGCAAATTTGTGTGGCTTTTGAGTCCCCACCCTCCCCTACCAGCCCTCCAGCAAAGGCAGACTGTGTGCCGGCTCTGCGTGGGGTCCTGTGGGGGGCCCGGCACAGCGAGAGGACCCTGTCCTGGGGCTACCGTCCAGTGGGGGAGACAGACACGGGGCAGTTAAGGCATACGGCAGACATACACTGGGTGTTTACAGGAGATGAATTCAATGGGGAGAAACATCAAAAGACACAGTGCTTAACCTGAATGAGTTCTTTATTTATGGTTCCGATGTTATTTATTTTCTTAAGTGTCCCAAGAGATTTGAGATGTTTGATTCTCCTGTTTTTCTCCAAGTGTTCTAATGAAGCCGTATTTGCTGTGGATTTCCACCCCACGGACACGAATATAATAGTTACCTGTGGAAAATCACATCTCTACTTTTGGACCTTAGAAGGAAACTCCCTCATTAAGAAGCAAGGATTGTTCGAGGTAACGTTAGACTTGTTCTTTTATTCTTCCCTGGGTGATGCGTGTGATCAGCTCTCTTCTAAGGGAGCTTAGAATTTGTTTTCATTGGCAAATGTGCAAGTGTCTCTGGGAGGTGTAGTGATGCAGACTATTCCCGGGGATCCCTAACAGAACTGGGGAGCCCCCTGTGTCTCTGTTGGTAACATTGCCTATGCCGAGAAGGAAAGATGGACCAACACAAGGAGAAACTCAGGAAAGGATGCCCTGGGGGCTGGGCAACCCTCTCCCACCGCTGTGTTTGCAAAGAATAACCAAGAAGGCACTCAGGCCGTGTCAGCACCAGGGACAGCGCCTCCTTCTCTATGGGGCCTTTGCCACCACTCTGGTGGCTGAGTTAGGACTGCTTTATTCTGGTGCCAGGGTCCTGTTCCTAAAGCTCTAGTCATGACAGCCCATCCCACCCCCTCCTCTGCTCCAACTGTCTGCAGCTTTATAATCACCAGAAATGTCTCCCTTTGGAGCAGGCAATCTCATGGCGTAATTTACATAACGGGAGAGAAAAACGAAAGGCATAGGGTGTAGTGGCAGAAGCTATCACTGTGCAGCTTAGGAGACCGGTGATGCTGGGTGATGCTTATACAAAGAGGGAGACGTGTTGACTGAATGTGTACATTTACTTACAACATTCTGCAGAAGCAAGAAAAGCCAAAGTTTGTCCTCTGTGTGACTTTTTCTGAAAACGGCGACACCATTACCGGAGATTCAAGCGGCAACATCTTGGTGTGGGGAAAAGGTAACACGTGACTGTTCCCAGAGCACGGACTTTTAGGGGGATGTTATAAGAAGTCAAATGTGACTTCTCTAAGAACTGTCTATTAATAGAACCGATAGGATTACAGCAAAATCCCACATTTTCTAGGTCCATACATACACGTGTGATGGAAACCTTGAGGCTAGAACAGACGAAAACAAGAAAAGTCACCTTCTATCATTACAAAAGGCTCCTTAAGCCCAAACTAGGTTGATGAAATATCTCTTTAGGAGATGAAGAGATCTCTTAACACGTTATGATGAAGCTTTCAATGACTTTTTACTGAGCTGTAAATTACTTAAATAAATTTCTGGTCCACATGGCCCCTGGGGACAGCTACTGAGAAGCAGTCAGGTGCAGGGCAGCGTGCTGACCACGTAAACAAAAAATGCCATCTGTGCCCTTAAAGGACTTAGAGTTTGAGTTGGGGTCAAGGTGGAGAGAGACGCAGGGATGTGATGTGAGGCTAACATGGTGACTTCTCTGTGGGAGCAAACATCGCTCCATTTCAGGCTTAGCGCAATCCTGAGGGGTGAGCGGGAGCCCCATTACACAAAGGGAACACCGAGGTATAGGGTCACTAAGTCACTTGTCAAGGGACACACAGCAGGTTAGGATGTAAACTCAAGTCCCTGTTTTCCATGACGTGGAATCCCGCCCTGCGCTCTCCGCCCTGCGCGAGCATGTTCTGAATTCTGGAGTGGCCCAGGGCATGCTTGTCTGATGCTTTGTGAGCTTGGAAATCGCGACTTCTAGAGAGTTCGCACAGCAGAGGTGTCCTAAGCGACGGGATCACGTTTTAAAGCAACAGTGGAATGCGAGGGACAGAGGCGAGCCTTGTGATGACGTGCTGAGGACGGTTCTCCTGGTGTGTTTAGGTACAAACCGGATAAGCTACGCAGTTCAAGGGGCCCACGAGGGCGGCATTTTTGCACTCTGTATGTTGAGGGACGGCACGCTGGTGTCGGGAGGAG
Source organism: Suricata suricatta (assembly GCF_006229205.1). Taxonomy (NCBI): domain Eukaryota; kingdom Metazoa; phylum Chordata; class Mammalia; order Carnivora; family Herpestidae; genus Suricata; species Suricata suricatta. Next base: position 4,392,733 of record NC_043708.1, on the reverse strand, counting down.
GGAAGGACCGGAAGCTCATTTCTTGGAACGGAAACTATCAGAAGCTTCGTAAAACTGAGGTAAGACAGCACGCAGCACCGTCAAAACTCATGGGGAACCTAAAACTGTTACATTAACCAGATTTCCTGTTCGTGTGAAATCTTAAGCTTACAGTTTTGAAACTGGTTTCGATACGATTTTATTAAATGGGGGAACATTCTATTAAAATCATGGAGGCAGTTTAACAACTAAAATAGAATGAGGTTTATAAAATTTTAGGTTATAATGTGTTTGACATTCAGAATATCTTTATAATAGGATGGCCTGACTTTTCCAAGGGAATAGTATCCACATTTTGATTTTTCATTAAAATCTTTCTTCATTTCCTACTTTAATTTCTGGGTGTCACTTTGCAGACATGATCAGTAATATTTATTGAGTATTTACTTTGTACATGGCTGAATGGAAACACATTCTTTAAAGCTCTAACCCTTTTAGTATCTATTTTACCTCCTCATCACGTGGCCAGCAGCCCTGCACCAGAGGCAACCCCAGGCAAGAAATTTAATACACCTTTCACACCCTCACTGAATTTTCTGTCCCAGGCCCCGGAAAGTTATGAGTAGACATCAAGGTCGGCATCATTCTGAAGGTTGATGGTCTTTATCCCCAGAGTAGAATGGACATGTTCTAGAACTTTTCCACCTTCTTTTTTTTAATGTTTATTTTTGAGACAGAGAGAGACAGGTTGTGAGCAGGGGAGGGGCAGAGAGAGAGAGGGAGACACAGAATAGGAAGGAGGCTCCAGGTTTTGAGCTGTCAGCACAGAGCCTGACCTGGGTCTCGAACCCACAGACTGAGATCATGACCTGAGCCGAAGTTGGACACATAACTGACTGAGCCACTCAGGTGTCCCTGAACATTAATATATTTTTTTAATTGACATAAAATTCACACAAAATAAAATTAGCCATTTTATTTTTAAAGTTTTTTTAATTTCTTTTTTAACATTTATTATTGTGAGAGAGACACAGAGTACCAGCGGGGGAGGGGCAGAGAGAGCGGGAGACACAGAATCTGAAGCAGGCTGCAGGCTCTGAGCTGTTAGCACAGAGCCCAATGTGGGGCTCGAACTAACAAACCGCAAGATCATGACCTGAGCCAAAGTTGGACACTCAAACGACTGAGCCACCCAGACGCTCCGAGAGTTCACCATTTTAAATTACAAATAAATTTTATGGCAGGTCATTTTGGTCTTTGCTCTCCAAATGTTTAATTGCTACTGCTGTCCAGTGACACAGCAAGGAAAGAGTAAACTGACCAGTGTCCTTTATTTTTTAATCTTATCAAGAAGAACAATGCTTCATTCTTTATTGTTGTAACAACCTTACCCTTGCTAATTCTTTTAAGGTACATACATGTTCGGAGTTTAAGAGTCAGATTTGGGTTTTTTTTTAAAGGTTTTTTTTTTCTGTTTTTTTTATTTATTTTTGAGAGACAGAGAGAGGCAGCACGGTCAGGGGAGGGTCAGAGAGAGAGGGGAGACACAGAATCTGAAACAGGCTCCAGGCTCCGAGCTAGCTGTCAGCACAGAGCCCGATGCGGGGCTCGAACCCACAAACCGTGAGATCATGACCTGAGCCGAAGCCGGACGCTTGACCGACTGAGCCACCCAGGTGCCCCTCAAATTTGGAGTTTTGATCATTCAACCAACAAATCCTGGCCATGAACCTTTCTCTCCATGTTCCGTGTGTGTGTGCGCACACACGTGTGAGAGAGAGAGCGCACTATCATCATGATACATAAACAGGTATTTTGAAAGGTGGAGCTAATAAGTGACATTTTTAGTCTTTCCTCTTCACTGCAGATTCCAGAGCAGTTTGGTCCAGTCCGGACGGTGGCCGAGGGGAAGGGCGACGTGATCTTGATTGGCACAACCAGAAACTTCGTGCTGCAGGGCACCTTGTCCGGGGACTTTGCCCCCATCACTCAGGTACGTCCCGGCTCAGCGGGCCCGCCTCATTTTATGTGCTGCTGGTCTATAATAAAGCATTACAAGGAGGAGAGCGTTCCTTCGAGACCAGCGTGACCTTCCTCAGCATCAGCGCTTCGGTTCCTGCCAGGACTTAGGTCGGGCGGGAAGGGAAACTGAGGGGGGCAGTGTGAGGTGTGCGCATGTCGTGGCCAGGTGCCCCGCCGCCGAGGCTCCGAGTGTGGGCTGGCGTGTTTCAGCGAGCATCATCTGTCTTGGTCCTTTGCAGGGTCACACTGATGAGCTCTGGGGACTGGCCATCCATGCCTCAAAACCTCAGTTCTTGACCTGTGGGCACGACAGGCATGCCACTCTCTGGGACGCTGTTGGCCACCGGCCCGTCTGGGACAAAGTCATAGAGGTAGACGTGCGCGTTGCATTCCATTTTTCTTATACCGGTTCATCTGGAACATGTTCGTTTATTTATTTCTTTTTTTGCGTGAAATTTTGATAGTGAGATAAAATTGTCTCAAAGTAAATGTCTCCAGGCTGACCTCCTTTGGATGGCATTGCTATACTTGCCTCAGTGGCTTCATCTGTGGAATTCTGAAGTGCGCTGCGGAGCTTTCCCGCAGCGCGTTAGCCTTCCGGAGCTGGGCTTTGGGGTCTCCTGAGTGCCGAGTGCCGTCACGGGCTTCCGGGCTGAGAAACCCCTGTGATGAGCCCGCGCACCATGTGCACCTTTCGGACGAGAGCATATGCGTACGACCTAATAATTCTCTACAACTAGAGTCTGATGATGATGCTTTAGTTTGGAGGGTTATTTTAAATTTTAAGGTTATTTATTTTGAGAGACAGAGCAGAAGAGGGGCACAGAGAGAGAGACTCCCAGGCAGGCTCTGTGCTATCAGCACAGAGCCCGATGCAGGGCTCGAACCCACAAACTGCAAGATCATGACCTGAGTCAAAACCAAGAGTCAGACGCTTAACCGATGGAGCTGCCCAGGCGCCCCTATGATGCTTTAGTTTTGGGGGTCTTTTTTTTATGTCTTTATTTTATTTTGAGAGGCAGAGAGTGAGTGGGGGAGGGGCAGAGAGAGGGAGACACAGAATCTGAAGCAGGCTCTAAGCCCTGAGCTGTCAGCACAGAGCCCAACGCAGGGCTGAAACCCACGAACTGTGAGATCATGACCTGAGCCGAAGTCGGCCGTTTAACCGACTGAGCCCCCCAGGTGCCCCTGATGCTAGTTTTAAAGTTAGCAACTGTGTGGTCTTCGCAAAAGGAACTCAGATGACACATCAGAGTGCTGAGATGCGTTTCCCTACATGGAACACGGCAGCGGCTACCATTACTGAGCACCAGGCCCTGTACGTGCCTTATCCTTGAACCTGGCCGCAGTGTGGAGGGCAGTGGTAAGGAATTAGAAACTGAGGCTTCAGAAAGTCAACGAGCTTGCCACGATCACTAAGTCAGTCGGTGACAAAGCCAGCGATTACACCCAGCTCGGTCTGATCCCCAAACCCAGGGTCTTCCGCCACACGGCACCCCAGTGAGTCTAACGTACATCCTGTGTGGCCTGTGCCCCTGATGACCCGGCCAGTCTGGGGACAGGGGCCCGTGCAGACCCCACTCCTCCTCATCGCCCCCGCAGAGGCCCCAGCTTCTCCTAGCATGCCGAATCCACACTTCAGCCCTCTTGCCCTCTCGTTTTGGAGGTCACCAAGGGTCTAGAGCTGGCCTTCACTGGTGGAGCTGAGCATGGAGGTGACAAAGCCATAGGAGAGAGTGGGTGTGGCCCAGCCGGCAGGACGGGCTGAAGGAAGCATTGTCCTGTGTTGTGCCTGTGCCCTGGGGGCAGGGGGGGGCCCTGGAGGAACAGGTGGGCTGCGGGCAGGTGACAATAACCTCAGGCACGGGAGGGCGGCCTCCCCCGCTGCTGCTCAGTGACAGCCCTGCTGGAAGCAATACCAGCAGCCCCCTCCCCTCCCCCTCCCCTGACTGTTCACCCCTCAGCCTGACTTAGGGGAGGGGGTCAGAGCCAGCACCTAAAAGCTCTGTGCTGAAGTCCTAGCACTTTGCCCACTGGCCACGTGGCTTTGGACACCCGTACCTCTGGGTCTCCCTCTCCAAACCTCCCGGGCCTAAATGAATCGTGCACTAAAGCTTCCCGAGGGGGTGATGGCTCTCCATGTGTCCGTGGCGGCCCCGAGCTTGGTCACGGCTCCCGCCGCGGGAGAAGCGCCGCAGTAACAGTCCAGCCAGCCCTCCATGTGATCTGTAGAAAACACAGATGCAATGGTGTCACACTTTTTTAAAGAGACTTTATTATTTTGAAGTAATCTCTGCACCCAGCGTAGGGCTCGAACCCACGGCCCCGAGGTCAAGAGCCGCGCACTCCACGGACAAAGCCAGCCAGGCACCCCGGTCATGACACTCTTTTCATGGGAAGAAAAATAATCACTGTCACTGGGTTATGATCTTCCAGTGGCCACAGCCCTTCACGTGGTGGGACAGCCCCCATCATTCCCACATCGGCACACTCTCCTGACCCACCCGGAACTGTAGATACCCTGACTCTCTACCTGCTGTTCCTCAAATATGGCCCCAAACCGTGTTGCTTCTACCTCTTTGATCATGCTGTTGTCCCCTCCACACCTGGTCCAAGAAAACACTGAGTGGCGCGTCCACTTCCTCCTTCCCACCGATGATTTTTTCTGTGCGATGGCCTGGGGTGGGGGAGCTCTGCACCAGGAAGCGTCCGCCCGGCCTCCCCGTCAAACTCCATCTAACTCCCTCTCTCCTGTGACCTGCTTGCCTTTCCCTCTGTCACTGAGCCCGTCCTCCCTTGTGTCAGAGTTGGTGACGAACACATTAGTAAGGAGCGCTAGATCCAAACCTGGATGTGCCTCCCTCATCTCGAGATCCTTCCAGGGCTGTGTCCAGTGTCAGCACGGGTGCTGGGCACGCCCGCCGGTGTTCCGGGCAAACAAAGCATACCATTCGCCAGGCTTATGTTCAGTGTGGGGTCAGCCAAGCCTTCCTCCAAGGCTTGGAGGGAGAGTGTTTACCTGTTGGCGTATCATCTGGTTACTGTAGGCATGAAAATGAAAAGCTAGAAGACAGGAAGAGAAAAGTCCTACGGGATAGAAATTTAGTATTACTGACATGTGACCTCCATCGAGTAGGAAAACGGCCTCCTCTCTTGGCAGGAAAGCGACGTTTATTTTATTTTATTTTGTTTACGCTCACTTATTTTTGAGAAACAGAGAGACACAGAGCATGAGCGGGAGAAGGGCAGAGAGAGAGGGAGACACAGAATCCGAAGCAGGCTCCAGGCTCTGAGCTGTCAGCACAGAGCCTGCCGCTGGGCTCGAACTCATGAACTGTGAGATCATGACCTGAGCCGAAGTCGGACACTTGACTGACTGAGCCCCCAGGCACCCCAGGAGATGTTTAGTTTAAATGGGACCATGTAGCACTTTGGAAGAGCCGTGTGTGTGTGTGTGTGTGTGTGTGTGTGTGTGGGTGTGTGTGTGTTTTCTGCAGTCGTGCTGTGTCTGGCCATCAATTTACACTTCCTTTAAAATATTTTAGGACCCAGCTCAGTCTTCTGGTTTTCATCCTTCAGGGTCTGTGGTTGCGGTCGGAACACTGACTGGGAGGTAAGTCGCTGCGCAGCGTGGCTCGTGCTGAGTCCGCGGAAACGCGGCCGCTGTCTGTGTCCCCCTGGGGACAGGCGCCGCCTAGCTCTTGCTGTCCCTCTCAGCTTCCGGCAACGGACCAAGGACTAAGTCACGTCTTGAAAGTAACAGGGAAGACAGTGGTCCTTCGCACTTGCGACCATGGGAGGTTCTGAGGGAAGCTCTGGACCCTTCTAGAAAAGCCGCCCCACCCCCACCCACCCCCGCCACCCATACACAGGCACGCACGTGCTGCCCTCCAGTTTGGGGGGGGGGGTTGTTGGAGCCCCTGGAGCCCTGACCTGCAGGCCGTGGGAGGGACCTCAGCTCTGGAATCGGGCGGGAAAGCATTTCAAGGCACCGAGGATTTAAAAATGTTTTTTCTTGCTGCCCGTTCAAAATGGTAGAAACTGCCCAGACCCTGAGCCTCAGATTCAGATTCCACCAACACGTACCACGTGCCTCCGATGTGCCAGGCAGGAGGCCTGCACCTGAGTCCGTGCTTTGCCACTGGGCAGCATTGTGCCCCCGGCCAGTTAAACAACCTCTCTGCGTTGTTGCTTTTTTATGGATCGTGACAGCCGTGTCTGCCCAGCCCCGCGGTGCTGCCGATTCAAGGCGACAGCGTCTGGAGCATTTTCGGGCTGCCTGGCAGGCGGGGAGGCGCTACGGTCATTATTATTCTGTATATTTTGATTGAACTGTTATGCTGTTTGTCATCGTATAAATACTTACTGTGGTTTCATTCAAATATGTTTGGTGGGGTTTCCTACCTTCCTTCCCTTCTGAAAAGCAAACCCCTCGGGTCTGTTGTGATGACTGTGGGGTGAGTATAAAGAAAGAGAACCCATTCACAGCCATCGGCAGCAGTGCCTTAAGGGCTGGGCATTTCATAGCCAACAGAATTCCTCGTGAAAATGTTTGCACACACAGATGTACACACACACACAGTCCTTCCTTTGAACTGTCCTGGGGGCAGTGGACACTTCAGAGTCACCAGACACTGATGAATGGCTGACAGCCGGTTACCACTGGACCTGCAGGCTGACTGTGGCAGTAGGCCAGGATCTGGTGACAGTGTCGGGATGCTCAGAATCAGACAACGGCCCACGGGCAGAAGAGATGACACGTGGAACCTGATCCTCCCCCCACGTAGGCCTGGTCCAAGGGCCAGCGTTATTCGAGCAGAGCCTGGTCAGCCTCAGCCCCTCTGCTTCTGACGGTCTGACCTCTGTCAACGTTAAGTAGACGTTAATGATGAGTGGTTGTTGAAGACGCCAGGAATCAGAGTCCGGACGCCAGATCCAAAATCCAGGGTGGATGGTTGGGCCCCATTGAGGGGTGGTGCTTGGGCCCGACTGGAAGGCAGGGAACAGCAGTGTCATGTGGCGGGCACGCCCGCAGAACGCACCCCACCGGGGGTCACCGAGGCTCCTGCGTACCCGTCACACTTTGCTACACTGCAGCTGAGGACCCGCAGCCCAGACCAGTCCCGCACCTGCCCCTCCTCCGCTCCCTCCACCCTTGCCGTCCCCGGCTGGTGCACGCCAGCGTCCGGACGATCACACACCACGACACTGTCCCAGTGCCCCCCACCCTGCTCCCAGGCCAGCTCTCGAGGTGAACGCCCGTGCAGGCAGCCCCCTCCCTGCCTCCTCTGGCCCCGAGCCCGTGTTAGGTGTCGGTCCGCCTTCCCTGCCCAGGGCTTCCTGCCCTTTTACATGTAAGTGACAAAACCCAGACACTGAGGACCTGTCACCACACTGGAACGGAATCGTTTCGAAGGGAAGGCGGCGTGCGCTGCTTTCTTAAGGAAATGCTCGTGTGAAGGAACTTCCTTTAGCTAAAAGCCAGACACAGTGTTCTTGTTGCAAAGAATGCTTATTAAGCCCGTCGAGCAATAGTCATGAATAGTCACTGTCGCCTGTCTTCCTTCCTTGTCTCAGCAAACCGCTCACTCTGCTTTTTCTCATGTTCATGAAAGGTGGTTTGTGTTTGACACGGACACCGAAGCCTTGGTCACCGTCCACACGGATGGGAACGAGCAGCTCTCCGTCATGCGCTACTCCCCAGGTTAGCGGCACACCGCCCGGGACGCGGCCGCGGCAGATCGGGAAACCGCGTAGACGGCTTTTCAGGGAAAACCCTCCCGGGGCTCCTCAGCGAAGGTTACGCTGCACGTAACCGTGGCCTTCGGGCGCCCTCGTCCCTCCCGGGGGTCACTGTGCTGGGGGTGGGTCTTTTAACTCCTTATCTCGGAAAGTGTCTGGAGTAGACAAAACCAGACCTTTGGCGCGATGAATCCCCGTGTATCTGTGACCCGGATGCGGAAGTCACGGACGCCCCGCCCCCACCCTTCCCGTGTGATTTTGAAGCGGTTCCCAGACAGCTTGGCCTTTCATTTGTTACCGTTGCTGTATATATGTCTGAACAAGATGAGCCTCTGTATTTTTGAACAGCTTGATTTAGGTGTAATTTACAGACAGCGCTTTTACCCATGGTAAGAGAACACTCATGACTCTGGGTGACTTCGTGCAGTTGTCCGGCCGTAACCACAAACCTTCCAGCACCCGAAAACGTTCCCTCTTAGCAACGCCTCTTTACTCCCACCCCCTCAGCCTTAGGCAACCCCTGGTCTGGTGTTCTGTTCTATAAACTGCCTTTTCTGGACACCTCCCGTCCGTGGATCCATCTACACAGCCTGCTGTATGTGGCTTTTCTCTAGAATACTGATTTTGAGATGAATTCATGTTGTTATGCGTGTATCAGTGGTTTATTCCTTTTTAATTTTTTAAGTTTCTTTTTTTTTTGAGAGAGAGAGAGGGAGAAAGAGAGAGACAGTATGAGTAGGGGCGGGGCAGAGAGAGAGGGAGACACAGAATCCGAAGCAGCTCCAGGCTCTGAGCTGTCAGCACAGAGCCTGACGCGGGGCTCGAACCCACAAACCGTGAGATCGTGACTTGAACCACAGTCGGAAGCGTAACGACTGAGCCAGCCGGGCAGATAGGACCCATTCTGTGGATATGCCTCCGTGTGTTTCTCCCTCCATCGCATGGCTGCCACGCGGGGTGCCCCTGGCTGTTGTGAACAGCACAGCTGTAAACGTGGACTCTGTCTCTTTGTGGTCGTGTGTTTCATTTGCTCTTCGGTAAATTCCTAGGCGGGCTGGTGGATTGCACGGTAAATTTGTGTTTAGCACTTTATGAAACATGCCAACCTGCTCTCCAGAGAGGCGGCACCATGTTACATGCCCACCAGCAACGTGCGCGGGTGCGGGTTCTCTGCGTTTCCAGGATTCTGGGCGCTGCCTGCGTCTTCTAGGCCAGCCCTGGGGGCAGGGGGTGGCACAGCGTCCCTTCTCTGCTTCCGTTCGAGTCTCCCCCACCATCGAAGGTGCTGATCCTGCTTCCTGTGTCTGCCCGTCACGCCTTTCTCTTTGGTGAAATATCTTTTCAGATATTTGGCCTGTTTTTTTTAACCAGAGTGTCTTACTCTTGAGTTGTAAGAGTGCTTTCGATAGTCTCCGTATAGGTTCTTTTTTAAAAATGTTTTATGTTTGTTTATTGAGGGAGAGAGAGAGAGAGAGAGAGAGAGAGAGTGCACGCACAAGCCAGAGAGGGGCAGAGAGAGAGGGAGAGAGAATCCCAAGCAGGCTCCGTGCTCTCAGCGCAGAACCTGGCTCGAACTCGCAAACTATGAAATCATGACCTGAGCTGAAACCAAGAGTCAGACGCTTAACTGACGGAGCCCCCCCAGTGCCCGCTGGGTCGTTCTTTCCCAGGTATTCCGTTTGCAAATATTTGCCCCCAATATGTGACTTCTCTGTTCGTCCTCTCCACGAGGTCTTTTGAAGCTTTCAGTTTCAGTGAAGTCTAGTTTCTCACATTTTTCTCAGACAGGTCTTGCTTTTGCTGCCAGACTCATCATGAAGCGGTTGCTCTCTGCTTTCTTCTAGAACAGTGTCTGTCGTAGCCCTTACGTGTAGTGGGTTCGTGGGTATCACAAGAGGTGAACGTTTCGTTTGTTCTGCATGTCGTTATCTACTAGTCCCCGCGCCAGGCTCTCAGGGACAGTCCTCTCCCTGTCAGGCGACCTTGACACGTCTGTCAGAGACCCGTGATCATCCCATGCCAGGAGCACGCAGCCTCGTTAACGGGAGTTCAGAGTGAGGTGTTTTTTTAATGTTTATTTTTGAGAGAGAGAGAGTGCGCAAGCGAGTGGAAGAGGGTCACAGAGAGAGGGAGACACAGAATCCGAAGCAGGCTCCAGGCTCCGAGCTGTCAGCACAGAGCCCGATGCGGGGCTCAAACCCACAAACTGCAAGATCATGACCTGAGTAGAAACCAAGAGTTGGACGCTTACTGACAGAACCATCCAGGCGCCCCTATGATGCTTTAGTTTTGGGGGTCTTTTTTTTAGTTTTTAAAAAAAAATTTTATGTCTTTATTTTAATTTGAGAGAGACAGAGACAGAGAATGAGTGGGGGAGGAGCAGAGAGAGAGGGAGACACAGAATCTGAAGCAGGCTCCAGGCTCTGAGCTGTCAGCACAGAGCCCGATGCGGGGCTCAAACCCACAAGCTGGGAAATCGTGACCTGAATGGAAGTCAGACTCCCAATTGACCGAGCCCCCCAGGCATCCTGTAGTTCAGAGTGAGTTTTGTTTTGTTTTGTTTTGTTTTTGAGAGACAGAGAAAGACAGCATGAGCCGGGGAGGGTCAGAGAGAGAAGGAGTCACAGGGTCTGAAGACAGGCTCCAGGCTCTGAGCTGTCAGCACAGAGCCCAACGCAGGGTTTGAACCCACGAACCGTGAGAGCATGACCTGAGCCGAGGTCAGAGCATTCACCGACTTAGTCCCCCAAGCGCCCCCCCGCCCCTGCAAATTCATCAGTTTTTAAAGTAAAAACACTTCCCAGATGGGTTTATGTCTTTGATCAATTTCCAGAGTGCTGAAATGGTTATTTCTGTCAGTTTTGAGCGTCTTTACATTGCTGCATGGGGACAGGATTTGCCAGGCTCCTCACTAGGTCACCGGCTGGAAGTCCTACCCCCTTGTCCTTAGCACAGATGCAGTATCACTGTCACCTCCTCAACCCAAATCAGCAACAGCCTCTAAGTATCATTAGCTATCAGTCACTATTCCAGTTTTCAATTGGCTTTTTTTTAACGGTTTAAATTTTTTTCCCTTTAATCTTTATTTTTGAGAGACAGAGAGAGTGTGAGCAGGGGAAAGGCAGAGAGAGAAGGAGACACAGAATCCGAAGCAGGCTCCAAGCTGTCAGCACAGAGCCCAATGCGGGGCTTGAACCCACGAACCGTGAGATCATGACTTGAGCCAAAGCCGGACGCTTAACCGACTGAGCTGCCCAGGCGCCCCCCTGAAGTCCCTTTTAATCCGTAGTTCCTGGTGTTTGTTCTGGGCCTCCACCCACCCCGCTCTCACCCTCGCCCCTCCTGTGTGCACTGTTTACTTGTTGGAGGAACGGACTCACTTATCCCGTAGTGTTCTCCGCACTCCGGGTGTTGCTGAGTGCATCCCCGTGGTGGTGGTCAACATGTTCCTCTGTCCCCTGTACTTCCTCCAAAGTGATATTTGGACCTACCATCTGAATGTCATTCAGGTTCAGTGTGTACTGGCCTCTTCCGCCTATGGGAGGCTCCTGTCTGCTCGCCTCACGTGTTGTGATGTTAGCAGCTGCCGGTGCCCAATGCACAGATCCATAAGGGCCCAGACGAGCGGTTTCCCAGTGTTAACTTTCTTGTTCACTCGTTGGATGTAATATTTCTATAAAGAGAAACTGCTTATCATCTCTTTGCTCCCTAACAGTAGGGCAGCATTCATTACGGAAAGTCCAGACAAATGCCTGGTTTCTTTTACTTGTTTACCCATTTCTGGGGTACTGAGTTTGTTCCCTGTACCCTTCAACAGGGACTAGTTGGGGAACACCTGGGTGGCTCAGTCGGTTAAGTGTCCGACTCTTGGAATTTTCTCTCTCTCTCTCTCTCTCTCTTTCTCTCTCTCTCTCTCTCTCTCTCTGTCTCCCCCCCCCAACTCCCTCTCTCTCTCTCTTCTTCCTGCCTGTGCTTGTGCGTGCTCTCTCTCTCTCTCTCTCTCTCTCTCTCTCTCTCTCTCAAAAATAAACTAAGGGATGACATTTATTTAAAAAAAAACAGCGACCAGTTGGTGGTGATGTTTTGGGTACCATCGTGAACTTAAGTCTATTCGCTGTGTTTCATTCTGTGACGTTCTCTAGCGGGGAACAGTTGCTTCTTCACTGATCACTGGCCGTGGAAGCCACTCGGCTTGGCGCCCGAGTCCTGACCGTGTGGGTGCCAGGAGCCCCTTGATGCCGGGCAGGTCTTTGCTTCCAGGCCGTGCCCCTGTATGCCTGTGTCTTAGGCGATGCTGTTTTCCTGCGACATGCAGGACATTCAGCTAGGTAGGCATTCTTGTAAATAGCTGTTTTGGGCGCCTGGGTGGCTCAGTCGGTTAAGCATCTGACTTTGACTCAGGTCATAATCTCGCCATTCAGAGGTTGAGCCCCACATCCGGGCTCTGTGCTGACAGCTCAGAGCCTGGAGCCTGCTTGAGATTCTGTGTCTCCCTCTCTCTCTCTGCCCCTCCCCTGCTCGTGGTCTGTCTGTCTGTCTCTCTCTCAAAAATAAATATTTAAAAAATAATAAAAAAAGAACTAGCAATTTTGCCCTTGGAATTACTTGGCCAAGACTGAGCTGCAACCACTCTGTATGAATCCTGTGTTCTAGAAGCTGATTGAGGGTGGTCCCTGCCCCGTGGTAGGGCTGTGTCCTTGATCCCTACAGGGGACGTTGTGGAAGGACCACCCCTTCCAGACATGTTTTCCTCGTCACCCTAAACAGACAGCTTGGAACCTTCTATCACCATTGAGAAGGAGTTCACTCCGCTCAGAGTGCCTTTCATTCTTGGCGTTTTAAGTATCGTATTTCATTCTGTTAATTCTGGCCAGTATTCTGCATCCTTTTCTGTGTTTTCTGTGTTTCTCATCAGTTTCTTGTTATTTTGAGTGTCTGTGAAGTGTAAGGGGCCCTCATCTATGCCTCTTTTCCTAGAAAGCCACCAGCTCCTGCTAAGACGAGCAGAGTCCTTTGGGGACTGTGTTTGCCTTTCTTGTCAGTTACACTAATGACCATCCCCTGGAGATCAGAGAGCTCTTTGTACAGTAATTGTGTGTCTCGGGCTCTGGAGGCACTGACTGGAGGCTGTGTGGGGCGAAGATGATGGCTCTAGGCCAGATCAGGACAACTTACTTCATTACCCAGGTGACCCTTGTCTCAAAGTGGGTTCATACACCCGCGTTCATAGCGTCATTGTTCACAGTAGCTCAACTGTGGGAGCAACCCAAGTGCCCGTCCAGGGATGGAAGGACAAGCAAAGTGTCATATAGCCATTCAACAGAAAGTTACTCAGCTTTTAAAAAGAAGGAAATTGGGGGCACGTGGGTGGCTCAGTAGGTTAAGCATCCGACTTTGTCTCAGGTCATGGTCTTGTGGTTCGTGGGTTCGAGCCCCATGTTGGGCTCTGTGCTGATGTCTTGGAGTCTAGAACCCACTTCAGATTCTGTGTCCCCCTCTCTCTCTGCCCCTCCCCCATTCACATTCTCTCTCTCTCTCTCTCTCTCAAATAACATAAACATTAAAAAAAGGTTTTTTGAAAGAAGGAAATTCTGACACTTCTACAGCCACATGAGGCCGTTACACTGAGCGAATGAAGGCAGACACAAAAAGACAAATAGTGTGTGATCTCACTTACATGAGGTCCTTGGGTCCGAGTCTGAGAGCTAGAGCCGCCAAAAGTGTAACAAATGGTTCCGTTCTGAAAGAAACCTCATTGTCTTGGCGTGAACAGGTGAGCTAGGGGGTTCTTACCTCGAGATCCCTTCCGAAGAGCACCCAAGCCGGCACGTCACGTGCTCTTCGGCCGTTCTGCACCCTTGCGCTGGGCCACGGGCTGCGGGATTAGCCACCACGTGCTGGGGCTTTGGAGTCAGACTCCCTGCGTTCGAATCCAGTTCCATAAACCTGTATGACCTTGAGCAAGTTACTTTCCCATGAAAACGGGGATGGTCAGACCTTCCTGTCTGTAGGGCTTATCAGGTGTAAGTACACGGTCACGGAAGCAGTCTAGGGCCGTACGTGGTGGACTCTGTGTGCGTGTGGGTAGTTATAACTTGGTAGTCGTTGTCATCAGCGTTTAGCATCTGTCATCACTCTAGTCGGGCCCGGTCACGTGGAGGAATCATGTGTGTGTGGCTTCCCACGCAGCCGTCTGGCTTTCTCGAGAACTTTCGGCAGCTGAGGGTGCCCGCCTCCAGGCCTCCGCGCTGTCTTGGGCCAGTTCCCTCCGTTCTGTTAGGGTTCGTGCTCTGGACTTGGTCTTGCCGACGCCCTTATTTTGAGCTGGCCCCGGGCTAGGACGTCCTGACTGCCATTTCCTGGGGGGTCAGGCCGTGCTCTTGCCTGCAGGACTCCCTCTCTGGAGAGAAGGAAAATCTGATGAGGGAGGTGGGGACAGGGCCCTTCATGGAAGCCTTCTGATGGGCCGGTGGCCACGGGGACCTTACAGATGCCGTCACGGAAACCCTCTGAGTTACTTGGAGAGGCGCCATGCACCGTGCTTTGTAGGTGGTGGGACTGACGCTGAGTGAGAGCAGGGGTGTGGGCACGGCCCCCGAGCTAGTGTGCAGGGCCGCCGCTGCTCTTCGCCCCGCTCTGGACCCCAGGTCGCCCCCCACGCGGCTCCCATCCCCTTCCTTCCGGTTCCACGACTCGGGGAGGTCTGACCATCTCTGGGTTAGTGGCTCAGGCCTTGTCTCCTTCCCAGTACTTCCGGGTCTGCCCCCTCTGCCTTCACACGTGGCAAGTTCATCCGCCAGCCACCAGGGCTGGCCTGCTTTCAGGTCACACTGAGCTCCTTCCTCCCTGCGTCTCCACACACGCTCCAAGCCGAGTCCTTCATCCTTCAGGAGGCCAGAGACCCAGGGGAAAGTGGGAACTGGTGGCCTATTGGAAGAGAGGTGGGAAGGGCCCTCCAGGCAGAGGGGAGGCAGAGGAGCCTTCTAGGCAGGGCAGGGTGGGTAGGAGGGAGGACAGTGTGTGCAGAGGTGAGGCGGGAGGCGCCTGCAGGGTGGGGGTGGGTGAGAACAGTGTGTGCAGAGGTCTGAGAGCCAGCACGTGGTGAGGAGTGAGGTGGCCACGGCCCGTGGGCCACCAAGGGAGTGGCCCTCCTCCTTCCGTGTGGGAGTGGCAGGGGCGGGGCTAGTAAGGGGGGAGATTGGGTCAGGGCAGATTTTCAGGACAGCTTTGCAAGCAGCACAGGACTCCCAGAAAAGCAGCCTTTTCTCTTTGAATGAAGTCAACGATCTGGCTATTTTATTTTTCTGAATCTGTGACCTAACCTAGCATCGCCCCTTGTCACTGACGAGCGTTTATTTACCAATGGAAATGTCACCTGCCCACTTTTGCAGACGGCAACTTCTTAGCAATAGGCTCGCACGACAACTGCATCTACATCTACGGGGTCAGCGACAACGGGAGGAAGTACGCCCGCGTCGGCAAGTGCTCGGTAGGCGTCCCGACGTTCTGACCGGTTCCGCGGAGGCAGGCGCGGGCCTCCTGGGTCAGCGGCGCCGGAGCGTCCCTGGCGAGTGACACGCACCCTGCTCTCTCTCCCCCAGGGTCATTCCAGCTTCATCACCCACCTGGACTGGTCTGTGGACTCCCAGTTCCTCGTGTCCAATTCCGGAGACTATGAGATCCTTTACTGTGAGTGCCGGCCCGGGACGCGTCTGGGTGCCGATCCCAGCGCCTGTTCCCTCGGAGGCCAGAGCGGGGTCTCCTGCGTCATCTCCTGGCCTCAGTTCCCTTTTTGATAAAACCGGGGGGCTGGGCAGGACCACCTCTAAGGTGGTTCCCGCCAGTGAGATTCTTGGGGGCTCGGGCGGGCGTGGGCCCCTGTGGAACAGAAGATGTGAGCCTTCAAGGAGGAGGAGGCCAAATCCTAGAGGGAGAGGCCCAAGGGGGACAGTTGTGGGAGAAGAGGGGACAGAGCCGTCACAGCCAGAGGGACCTTTGTGAAGGCATCATTCCAGAAAGGCAGAGACAGTGACATCTCCCCTGCTGGGGGGTCGGGGGTCGGGGGACCTCCTCCTCCTCTCCCCACCCCTCCAGGCAGCGTCTGGGTCCAGGCAGGACCTGAGGAGGGCCGGCACTCACTGAGTGTGGCACACGGTGCTCTGCTGCCTCCAGTGTTTGCCAGGCACCTGCCGTGTGCCCAGCTGTGGGCTGAGCACAGGGGGTCATGGGCCATGAGAAGGGCCCGGTTTCCACCCTGCTGGGTGATACTAAAAAGTGCCCCAAAATTGACTTATACATCCTGTCCATAGCTCTCTCAGGCTCATCCCATTTTGTTACTTTTTTTAATGTTTTTGTTGATTTTTGAGAGAGAAGAGAGAGAGAGAATGAGCAGGGGAGGGGCAGAGAGAGAGGTAGACACAGAATCCGAAGCAAGTTCCAGGCGCTGAGCTGTCAGCACAGAGCCTGACGTGGGGCTCGAACTCATGAACTGCAAGATCATGACCTGAGCTGAAGTCAGATGCTTAACTGACTGAGCCCCCCAGGCGCCCCAGGCTTATCCCATTTTGTAGGCAGGAAATCTGGACTCAGTCACGAGGTCATAGGCTTCGAGAGCCACTGGCTCCGGGGGCAGCCGTCCACGTGCTGAGAAGCCGGGCGGGCGGGGGCACGGAGGGAACCAGCTTGGGCCAGGACCACGCCTCCCCCCGGTTGACCTGGCAGCACAGTGTGCCCTCCCCACCCTCTCGGAGGCCCAGCGTGACTCAGGGCCGCAGCGGGAGGGTGATTTTCAGAAACAGGCGAGGGGTCTAGAATCTTTTCAGACATGGTCTGATACTCTTGTGAGTTCCCAACTGAGGAATAAATAAATCACCAGGGTGCGACGTGTGACTGATGTCCGTCGCTAACTCAGGGCGGGAGGGGTGTGTGTTGGGGGGAGGCTGGGGCCTGGCAGCAGGTGGCAGAGCTGTCCGAGGCCCCGGGCAGGGAGGCAGTAAGCAGTGAGGGTGGAGGCACCGGGACGGCCAAAGGACCGAGAAACCAGGCTGCGGGACACAGACCCAGAGAGGGCGATAGGAGGTGCCGCTCCCCGGCTGAGGCCTCGGGACTTGGGCACAGCTCCCACGGGGCCGGGAAGGGGCCGGGGCCGCACTCCGCGGGCCTCCCTGGTCAGGGGAGCAGAGGGCCCTTGGGCTCAAGTGTCACCAGACTCGGCTTTGCTCTTTCCAGGGGTTCCCTCTGCCTGTAAGCAGGTCGTAAGTGTGGAAGCCACGAGAGACATTGAATGGGCGACGTACACCTGCACTTTGGGATTCCACGTCTTTGGTGAGTTTTCTGCGCCTTTCATTCCGCTCAAACATAAGCCGCCTCCCGCTCAGAATATTCCTCTAGTAGTGGTGCACTCTCGTGGCCCCCGCCTCTGTCGGACCCCTCTGCTGCCTCAAGCACCTGCAAGGACACCGGCCCTGCGGCTGCCAGGGGAAGGGCCGGGCGAGAACCGGGGACATAGGAGTTAACCCTTTTCTAGTGCATGAAATTAGACGTGACGCTAACGTGATGCTCTAGGGTCTTCTCCTCCTCGGTCACGCTGGGCTTCCTGCAGAGATGGGCCAGATGGCACTCAATCTACCTGTCGTTTGTTAACGTTCTTGTATTGTCTTGGTTCTTTAACTGAATTTTCTACTCCCTTTAAAGTTCAAGTCAGAGGGGCGCCTGGGTGGGTCAGTCGGTTAAGCGTCTGACGTTGACTCAGGTCATGATCTCACGGTTCGTGGGTCCGAGCCCCGCATCAGGCTCTGAGCCTGCTTCGGATTCTGTGCCTCCCCCTCTCTCTGCCCCCTCCCCTGCTCACGCTGTCTCTCTCTGTCTCTCAAAAATGAATGAACGTTAAATTTTTTTTAAGTTCAGATCAGAATATATTTATAAATGAGCTCAAATAAATTACCACCATGCGTATAATAAAAAAGAAAAGACAGTATTTATCATCTCTTTATGTAAGACCGTAGGCCAATAAGTTGAACAGAATTGCATAAATCGCTTTAGAGCTGGCATTTGATCGTCTTCCGATGTCAGTGCTGGGACTCCTGGGTTTACACGACATCTGCCAGTTGAGAAGCAGATGCCCATTCAGCTGTCTCACATCCAAAGTCATTGGGACCAGCAGCGTTTCCCAGAACCGTAATTGGGAGCCACTTCCCCCCAGACCAGGCTCCAGACCCGCAGCGGGCAGACAAGCAGCAGCCACAGAGAGCGGACACCAGAAGTCCTCTGGGGAGACTCACATATAAAGAGTTACCCCAAAAAAACAAAAGTTAGGAAGCTGAAGGCTGAGGACTGGTTGGCTTCCTCTCGGATGCTTTGGGAATAAAGGAAAGGCATTGGGTCCAGAATCAGGGTTTCTAGCGCTCTCTCTACTGCAGAGAGAGTCAAGAAGGGGCCCCCAGAAGATGTGGTGGCCCAGAAGGCCCGCCATGGCTGCTCCCCTGCGGTGGAAGGGACTGTGCGTCGAAGGGTGAGAGGATTGCGGACAGGCTAGGAGCCGAGACAGAGCGCTCTTTCAGCCCTGGCTTTGAAGACCAGGGGCTTTCGGCGAGCTTGTCTCCTGAGAACTCGGGGCGATCCCCATGCTCTGTGGCCTGGTGGTTCCGGGGGTTTCAGCGCTCTGTCTGTGCTCTTCGTTTTAGGAGTGTGGCCGGAAGGCTCGGACGGAACCGACATCAACGCGGTCTGTCGGGCCCACGAGAGAAAACTCCTGTCCACCGGCGACGACTTCGGCAAAGTGCACCTCTTCTCTTACCCCTGCTCACAGTTCAGGGTACGGCCCTCCTCCTGACCCTGCCCCGGGGCGCATGCGCTCTGGCCCGAGCTGACTGCCCAGTAATTGATAGAAAGGCACCGGGAGTGGACCTGCCAGTCAGACATGCAGACGTGAGCCTGTCTTCTCGCTGTTCCTGAGCTCTTCCAGGCTCCCCGCTGCTCTTCCCAGCTCCCCACACCCACAGACCCTTCCAGCTGGCTTGTGTCCCCGGCAGCCTCACGCCTCTCCCCTCGCCAGGCTCCCCCTGCTCCAGCCCCGCTGAGCTGAGCCAACACCAGTGCCTAGAACCCTCGTCCTTCCCAGACCTGATGGCCTCCGCCTCCACCCTTGATTCGTGGCCCCTGGTTGCTCCCTGCCTTGAGCCGCCATGCCTGGTACAGCCCTCCGGTCCTGGACATGTCCCAGCCAGAGCAGTCATCTGCCTATGTCTGTCCCCGAGCCAGGCCAGACTCTGGCTGTACAGGGAGGACCTCTGTCATTTGTGCCCGTGTGACGCCTGTGCCCGTGCACACAGCAGGTGCATGGGGGGAGCTGCCGAGTGAGGGAAGGCTGGACGTAGAATTCTAGCACCTTCAGACCGCACGCGGGGTGCCTGCACTGAGCTCTCACTGTGTCCTTCCTCCCCAGGCTCCCAGCCACGTCTACAGTGGCCACAGCAGCCACGTCACCAACGTCGACTTCCTCTGCGGCGACAGCCACCTCATCTCCACAGGCGGCAAGGACACGAGCATCATGCAGTGGCGGGTCACTTAGTCCCAGCGAGAGCCGCGGGGAGCAGGACAGGGGCCGCCGCGGACTCGTGCACGCTCCGCCACTGTGATCTCTGTTTTGTCTGCGACGCGCTGACAAACCTCAGGAAAACCGCTCCCTTCGCTTCGCGCACCCGTGAGCGTCACCCCCGATCGGCGGTTCGCGGCGCTCCCCCGTGCGCAGTGTGTGAAGCCGCGCACATTGAACATAAAAAGGACGCCACGGTTTACATCACGGCAACATCCACAGAAGCGACTGGCGCACCCTTCGTAACTTTTCTATGAACCCTTCACACATGGTCACAGAATGCCTTTCACAATGTTGTACATAGGTCTTCCTATTTCACCATCCAGCTCACCAAGTCAGATATTTATGAAAATGACAAGGTACCGAGTTATGATCGCAATTGACTGACTGGTCCTGAAAAAAATAAACCGGAGAAGGAAGAGGGTGGGTTACTGATTCCGCAGCCGAATCGGGAGATGCAAATAGGACCTCGTTGGGTTACAGCCTCCAAGGGTTTGATGGGTCTCCTCCCGGAGGGCTGATGAGAAAGGGGCCGTGTTCTCGTGTTAAGCAGATTGAACTCCAGAGCAATTAAATCTTTCGGCAGGGCAGAGAGGCCGTGCAGAGGCGTCACCGTCAGCCTAACCGATGCAGTCAGCCGCCTCACACCCTCTGTTCCCCGTTCACGTGGCCTGAAGTGTGGCCAAGGCGTTGAGCCACCTTCCTCTGTATAGTACTTGGCATGATACGGTATCGTATAGGATTGTAGCAATTCATAATAAAGACAGAAGGCTAGGCTTTACTATTTTATGCTGATGGACATTGTATATTTGTATTTTAAGACCAAGTAGACCAAGTCAAAACGGTATCTCTTAAGTGTACAATGAACCCGCAGCGGGGAGATATTCTGGAAGGTTCCACCAGGTACTAAGGGCAGCTTCTTTTCCTGTCTCTTGTGCACGGACGGCTCATTACCCCACAAAATAAGATTGGGTTCCGATGTGTAAAACACAGGTGGCATACGTTTGTCAAGAAAGCCTTACCCATTTTGTGTGACAGATTGGAATTTATTGTTTACATTGGGGAATGTATCTTGGATTTTAAAATAGAAGAGTAATAAACAGACCTAAAAACAAATGCGAAGATTTCTACTTGCTCTAGGCAAGGCAGTGCGTGGAATCGCCTGGAACTCCACGGTGCTGGCGGTTGGGAGTGGCTGATTGAGCACAACACCGGGAGCCATTTCCATGCCATCCCCCGCCTGTTGCGGAAGGGCGGGGCCCCGGAAAACAGCGTGTATTAGAGATGAATCTGTTTGTATGTATCCTTATCAAATATATTCTATAATGAACTTAAATCTGAAAAGGATTTCTTATCCACCTATAATCATGAAACTATATGAATTAAAATATTTAAAATTAGACACGATTCACACTATATTCTCTTTCACATGTTTTTTTTCTCACCTGGGTCATTTGCAAATGGCGCTGGAGTTTGCATATGGTGTGGAAGCAGTCATCAGACCCGATGACCTTAAGGCATTCAGCTTGGGGCCGCCCGGCTGGCTCAGCCGGAGGAGCATGCGACCCTCAATCTCGGGGCTGTGAGTTCGAGCCCCACACTGGGGGTAGAGATTACTAAAAAAATAAATAAATAAAAACTTTTTTAAAAATTCAGCTTACTTACCAGACCTAGTTGTTCTTTGACTTGGTTGTGTAATTCTGGCAAAAACGATGATGTTTACATTCAGAATTAAGGGAAGGACCAGCTCAGGGAAGGGGAAAGGGACCCAGTACTGATCTTAGAAGCTGTAAGATCTGCTTTTATTTCTGCATACCTCCATGGTCCTCCAGGCTCAGTCATGGAAAAAGGATATTTATATACACTATTAATGTCAGCTTCATATATGTCTACACTTTAAACGGAATTGTTTAAACCGCCCAGTGTGAGCCCCTCAGGGGCACTCACTACCCACTGGTTCACTCATCAGCAGAGCCCGCAGTGGCCAAGCACCACCACTGTCCCCTGCCTTGACCCTCCCAGACCCTGCTGGGACCGGAGGCCGCAGAAGCAGGGGCCCGCGGCCACATCAGCTCAGCGTGACCGC
>NC_043708.1:4358587-4371211 GCF_006229205.1 Suricata suricatta | reverse complement strand
GGGGGGGGGGGGGGGGGGGGTGCGGCGGAGATCAGCAGGTGAAGGTCGAGTGTGGGCAGAGGGTGAGGCGCGGCTCCCTGACTGTTCTGTGGTCAGATGGCCATGCCCTTGGCCAAGACAAAGAGAGCACCGCAAGTTGGAAAGAGGATAATGAGTCAGTCCCAGGACAGATGCAGTGAGGCGAGGGGCTTCGGTGACGTCCAAGTACAAAGTGCAGAAGTAGGTAGGTGTCTGGCCAGCGGGCTCCGAGCAGAAGTCCAGCAGCAGGTGGCACTGTGAGGATCCCCACGGAAGACCTCCATGGCCGAGATCACAGGGGCCTGGTCCAGCCAGGCGAGGAGGGGCTCTGACCCAGCCAGGGGCGCTGGGATTTCCACGGCAGCCAGAGGAGCGCCTTGAGGAAAGCCAGGAGGGGGGTGGTGCACGCAGCCGTCTTCCCGACCCCCGAGCATTGCTGAGCGACTACTACCAACCCCCAAAACTACACATTCTCCCCATTAATCGTTTTCTCTGCAATCTGGGAACAGACTTCCATCCTGTGATCTCTAAGGCCGAGGACCACATAGAAGAAGAAACACCTGAGCCCCTCTGGGCGCCTCAAACGGGGCCCATCTAATGGCACAACTGGGCAGGCAGCTTGTTGGTGAAAACGAACCAGAAGCCTGTACTTCCTGCACGGATTCCCAGTTCTCCCTGCTGACGCGGACGTATCGCTTTCTTTTAACTTATGGAAAACTCCAAATCCACACCAAAGTAGCCTCTCACCGAGCTTCAAAAGTAACCGACATTCAGAGAATCTTGTGTCCTCTGGGTCCCCTACTTTTGGGGGCGGGGAGGACAGGAGCGTTCAGGGCAGGCCAAACCAGCACGTGCCTCACCTGTAAACACTTGAGCCCTCCGCTTTGAGGAGAACAGCTCGTTTTCTGGAAGCACATCACTGACGGAACAGTGGCCCGGTACCCAGCCCACGTCAACTGTCTCAAGTTGTCAAAGCAGCCACGTGTCCATGCCAAGCACCGCCTGGGGCCGCCGTGCAGCCACACGAAGCACAGGACACACAGCCCACCTTGGAGCCTGGGGCTGGAGCTCAAGCACACATGGGCACCGTAGCTCAGGACGCTCCTCCAGAACCCACTTCTGACCCCCAAGATCGCTGCCCATCTGCATCCTGCTCCTCCCACCCGCTGCCTCTGGCCCCCTAGGGAAACTTCCCTTCTGGGTCACCCAGCCTGGATCCTATCCTGTCTCGGCTGGCAGGTGAGACCCAGCCCAGCAGGCTGAGGGAGCAAGACGCTCAGAAAGCTCCGCTCCCCTTTGAGGGAGGAGCCTGGTTCAAGGGCAGCCCGAATTGCAGCCCCTCCCTGCGGGTTCCACACTGCACTCTCCTCTGTGGGTCTCCAGAGAATGGTGCACAAGCTCCTACCACCGTGGGGGGCGGGAACCCCAGGGTGGCATACACACTTTCCTGCTGTCTTGGTCACAGGAGCACCCTGGACTCAGGAAGCCTAAGGGAGGGGTGAGGTTGAGGGCTCAAGAACACAGAATTTGCCTGAGCTCGTAATGTGGGTGAGTTAGCAACAAATTTGGTTATTTGGGCTTTGAGCACAGTAGGTGCCGGAGCAGCCATAAAATGAAGACTAAAACGGCAATCCTCAGCCCTACATTTAAACCTAAAGCCCGCCTCCCCTCCCCGGGCCGCCGCCTGCTGCTCGTGCGCCCCCTCGTGGCAGCAAAGAAAACAGCCCACTTCTCTGCCTCCCACTAACTGGCTTCTGACCTCTTTCGGTTGAGTGTGGGGACAGGAAAGGAAAATGCCTCTATGATTAAGAAGGATTTCTACTCGCTGGATGGAGACTGGCCCCCCTCAGGGAACTTTCAGAGGCTCTGAAAGCTGGGAGCCCCAACATTGCAGGTGCTATCTCCTCGGTCCCCCTCACCTGGGTAAAGGTGTTCCGGGCAGGAGCTCCTCCCCCCGCTGCCCCTCCAGGAGGCCCTGTGGACAGGATCCAAGATGGCCCTACCTGGTTCTCTGTGCCGCCCCTACCCCGACACCAGTGGGGGGCACTTACTTCCTCCCACGTACAGCCTTGTCTGGGCTTCTGGGCCGAGAGGCATCTCCTGCCTTTAGATCTTCAGCCATCAGTCCACCAATGGCAGGGGACACATGCCAAGGTCTCCAGGGCTTGGCCTGAGAGGGGAGCAACCCCACCCCTCCCTCTTGGGAGAAAGTGGTCTGGAATCAACAGCTCAACTTGCCCGGTAAGAAATCCCCCTTACAAATACGGTCTCAAAATTCTAATTCCCAACCCTTTTACACCCAGAACATGGCTGAGGGAGCTAAGAGGCCTCTTGGGAAACCTCTGTGGTGAACTCTGTCCCTGGTCTAGCAGGACCTTTGGACGGTGGCCTCCATTGGATTGTGGCTCCTCGACTGAAATGTCACTTGGATGCCTCGTCACACACTCCCTATTAGCCTGCTGCCGTGACTGTCCTTGCAGCCTCCTTGTGCCTATGGGCAAGAGTTTGGCATCGCGCCTGGGGGTGGGACACTGGCCTCCCAGGGCACCCGCTCGCACAATTCACCGGATCCTGCCCAGCCTTTGCCCTCGGCCACGGCGCCATGGCGAGTTCCTGCTTTGTGGCCAAAACTCATCTGCACAGCACCTCTGAGAGCTGGATCGCTCTTGGGCCTCTCTGAAGATGAAGAGACGAGAATTAGGAGGATAGAGGTGCTGCCCAGCAGGCCGGTGGCCGCGCGAAGGGTGACACTCCCAGGTCTCCCGAGTTATGTTCCACACCGACGCTCTGCAGGACGCCATTCGGAAGGTGCTCATACAGGGCTTCCGAATGACTCCAGGAAGTGCCACATCCTATGTAGAGTGTGTAGTAAACAGACTGAGCACAGGTTGCCTGTTAATGCATTGGAAACTCTGTAATAAAGAAGCCCGGCGTTCCCCACGCTGAGCACTGCGCACTTTTGCTCTCATGACGCTGATTATTGGCCGTGGACCAATGTTCCACGGTACACCATCTTGGGAAACACTGGTGGAGAAGGTTAGTCATACAGGAGCTTAATATAACCAAGAGGTGAAAGGGAACCCAGAGGTGAAAGGGAACGCGGAAGTGAAAGGGAACCCGGAAGTGAAAGGGAAGGCGGAAGTGAAAGGGAACGCGGACGTGAAAGGGAACCCGGATGCCGAACGATTCTCCATCCGTCCCCCGCCATAGAGGCAGCGCTGTGTCCCGCCTTCAATCGTGGCAGGCCTGTGACAACAGGCTGATGTGAGAGGGTTTTCAGAAACTCAGACGCTGCAGGAAAAGGCTTTCCCTTGTTCTGGCATGCTGGTTCCTGCATCTTCTTCCCAGAATAAGATGCCTCCGAGGCTCAGGCATCAGCCAGGAGCAGTGGATGGAGAGGACCCAGCCTGCTCAGGACCGCCAGGTGGGGAGATCTAAGGTCCAGGAGGACAGCCAAGCCGCCAGGACACGCTTACCTCCCCGGAGGTACTCCGGCTGAACCCCGCAGCAGTGGTTCCTCGTGCAGGGGTGGAGCTCAGGGGTCATCTTGTGGGCGTATTTCCTGAAGTGTGTTCCCTGAAACATTGATTCCACAAGGTGTTAACAAACCCTGGGTTAGGGGCTTTTAATGTGGATCTTCTCAAAGCTTTTAATACATTGCGGTGGATTGTGAGTCCAGAGGAGCCGCTGTGTCCATCCATTCACCCACCCATCCACCCACCCATCCATCCATCCTGTAAACACCAGCCCCTACCGTGAGCCAGGCACCATCCTAGGACTAGGGATACCACATGATACCACAGTTCGTGCTCTCATGAAGCAAGACAGCTGGCGGTAGGCAGGGAGGGGTCTGTGGTGATGAAGTCTCCTTGAGCCTGAGCACTCAGTAAATGGTCTTTGAGCAGAGATTCAAAGCTTTGCGACCATCTGGGGGGAGGGGTGCGGTCTGCAAGGCAGAGTTCCTGGGAGCACACCTTTGGGAAGAAACACCGTTTTGTTCAGCCCCTTTTTCTATAGACATGGAAACCAAAGCCTTCGTTAAACAGGGATTTGCCCAAGATAACTGTGACCTTGGCTGGCCTAGCTTGTTTCTTTTTATAAAATGAAGTTTCGGGGCACCTGGACGGCTCCCTCAGTGGCTTGAGCATCCAACTTTTGATTTCAGCTCAGGTCATGATCTCATCGTTCGTGGGATTAAGTCCCTCATCGGGACTTTCCCTTCCCAAAGGCTACACAGCAAGTAAGTTGGGATTTGAACCCGTGCACTGACAGCAAGGAGCCTGCTTGGGATTCTCTCTCTCTCTCTCTCTCTCTCTCTCTCTCTCTCTGCTCCTCCCCCATCCACATGCATGCTGGCTGGCTCTCCCTCTCTCTCAAAATAAACAAAACTTTTTAAAAAATGAAGTTTACTTATTTTTAAATGATCAGACATCCTCACTACAGCAAATTCAGGATGCCTGCCATACTGCTACCACCGAGAAGTCGCGGCATTATTTCTTAGCACATTTCCTTCCCGTATGCTTTTCTATGGGTACATTTTTGGATGTGGTTCCATAACTAACATAGTGCACATACGTTGCTTTATGTTGCTTTCTTCTTGCACCTTTTAAAGCATCTCCAGGGTCATTACAGGCGTGTTATAAATAATCCCCAGTGGCTGTAACAGGCTGCAGTGATTGGCCAGTCTTCCCACACCGATGGAGCTGATGACAAAGACGAGAAACAAGGCAGCGCTGACCACGGGCGTCTGTCCCCCTTGGGCTCTCTGCAGGCTCCCTCCTCCTGTCGGCCTTTACACAGGCTCACCTCTCTCCCACTGAAAAGACACCCCTCTCCTCTCCGCCTGTCCTGCCCGCAGACTCCCCCCCAGGGCCCCCTCTCCCTGGGCCACCGTGTCGGCTCCCGGGATTGGCCCCCTCTCCAACCCTGATAAGGCTCAGATCCACATCTTTGTTGTTTCAGCTTCCTTAGCCTCAAGCGTCTGTCCATCGGCTCGCCCTCGTTCTCATGCCCCGAACCAAACTCATCCACTTCTTTCCCCAAACCCGGGGCTCCAGCCTCCCACTTGCCCAAGCCAGCCACGTGGGCATCCCTCCGGACTCCTGTCCCCAACTCACTGCCCAGCTCTGCAGCTCCAGCTCAAAGCATCACTTAGAGACCCTCCCCGATGGTGCCCCTGCCCTGCCCCCAACTGCCCTGACATGGGGATCCTCCTTCCACAAGGAGGAAACTAAAACACAGAGAGGTGAGTTACCTTCCCAAAGGCTACACAGCAAGTAAGTTGGGATTTGAACCCATGCAGTCCAGCTTCAGAGTCCACCCCCCACCACTGCACCGTGCTGCCCTTCTCTCCGAGACATGAGGAGCTGTCACCTGTATCCCCGTCCCCTCCCCACCTGCCCTGCTGGCCCACCCGCAGCCACAGCTGACTTGCTCCACAAGGCAGCGAGGGTGACTTTTCTAAACGCGTCTCTCTCCTGCTTAAAACCCTTCAATAGCTCTTAAGAAATAGCTCCTCGGGGCGCCTGGGGGGCTCAGTCAGTTAAGCATCCGGCTTCGGCTCAGGTCATGATCTCGCGGTTCGTGGGTTCGAGCCCTGCATCGGGCTCTATGCTGACAGCTCAGAGCCTGGAGCCTGTCTTCGGATTCTGTGTCTCCCTCTCTCTCTGACCCCTGCTCGTGCTGTCTCTCTCTGTCTCTCAAAAATAAATAAAAAACATTAAAAATTAAAAAAAGAAATAGCTCCTCACAATGTGCACAGGGTGGGTTCCTTGGTTTCCTCCCCAACACGGTCTCTCTCTGCTGCCACAGCTGAGCTTCTCTCTGCCCCCACCCCACAGCGCCACCAGGTCCTGACACACCCTCTCCGCCCCCAAGCTCCTCCTCTCGTTTCCCTGCCCAACCACCATAACTGTCACAACTCAGCGCACACGTCACTTCTTCCAGGAAGCCTTCCCGGAATGCCTAGTCTGGGTTCTGGTCCCTCCCATGTGTCCTTCCCTTAACACACTGCGTTGCCAGCGGACTTTACTGCCTGTAGCCTTTATGCTGTAAGGTTCCCGAGGCGGAAGCCCTCAGCTCTGTGTGCCCCCGTCTTTCTGAGCGTCTTTCTTAGCGCAGGGCCTGGTACTGACAGGTATCAGCCCGTGTTTGGTGGATGAGCAAATGCCTCAGGCCGTGGACGGCAAGGGGAGGGCTTATATCATTCCTCAACCTTTGCCCTTGACCTTGCCTGAGTATCTTCCCCTGCTTCCAGTGTTTCAGGATTGCCAATGACACTGTGGAGAAGAGCTGGTCCCCCGAGCTTTTCCGTTACTTAGACTTGCTTCTTCAGGGCAAAAAATCCCGGAAATGCACTTACTGAATCTGAGGGCAGAAATGCACTGATGACCCGTGCCGCATTTTGCAAAAGCGAATTCCAAAATTATGGTAGCAATTTGAGAAGCTTTTTCTTTTTTAGCAAACGAATCCTCTTTCCGTTTCTAAACGTCTTTCTGGCAAAAGCCCCACGGAGCTATTTTTACCGAAAGGCTGTAAACCTCGTCATCCGCAGAGGAGAAAGTCGGGCGTGTGTGCGGAAACCGTCTGCCCGCCCGGCAGCCCATCAAAGCCCCCGGCGCCCGCCTAGTGCTCGGTCATCTGGGAAAAGCAAGTTTAAATGAAGTTCCAAATTAAGCAGTGGTTTTTTTAAATACTATAATGTTTTATTTATTTTTGAGAGCGAGGTAGAGCATGAGTTGGGGAGGGGCAGAGAGAAAGGGAGACACAGAATCTGAAGCAGGCTCCAGGCTCTGAGCTAGCTGTCAGCACAGAGCCCGACGCGGGGCTCGAACTCACAAACGTGAGATCTGACCTGAGCCGAAGTCAGATGCTTAAACAACAAGCCACCCAGGCGCCCGAGCAATGGTTTTTTTTTTTTAAAGAAGGAAAACACATGTTTGTGTGCACACACACACACACACACACACACACACACACTCATCCCCATCTCTGTTTGGGGACTAAATGATGAACATCTTTATACAATTTAAAAGGCTGGATGGTTATCAAAGCAGGTGAATGCCATGAAAGGACCAGAGCAGAAAGCAGCCTCGGGGTTGTGGGGGGGATGAAATCTTCGAAGAAAATCTGCTCAATAACGTGGTTAAAGAACGCAGCTGCTTTGGCTGAAGCAGTTAGAGGGCGGGGGTGACTGGAAACACCCATCCTATTCGTATCAGCCACCTGATCCATCCCTACACCTGTCACGACCTTCCTGCCCCACCCCGCCCCCACCACCTCCAGCTGCTACGTGGGGCTCCAACGTCCACCTGCTGGAGCCCAACTCCGGAGGATGGAGGACACCCAGGCCCCGAGGGCCACATGGTGGGTGGTGACAGGGCGGGCCCTGTGCAGGGACACTCTCCACCTGCGTCTCTCCTCCGCCGAGAGCAGCTCAGCACAGACACAGGGCAGAACATCGCCCCGAGGAGGCCGTGGGGACAGTGTCCCCCAGCGCTCACCATCCGGGCGCCCCGGCCACTGAGTGGTTTCAGCGTTCAGTCCCACCCAGGTTCTCCTGGCCTCAGCATTTCTACTGACTCGTTCCTGGAGAAAGTCATCCATTTCGTGTAGATCCTCGAATTTATTGAAATGCAACTGCGACCCTATTCTCCTGTAAATATCTTTTATGGAAGTGCAGTTGGCATTCAAGGTTACATTAGTGTCGGGTGTACACCGTAGTGGCCCACAGTTACACACGCTGCAAAGTGACACAGCCACTGTGCCCTTGTCCACCCCTGCGATCATAAATCCCATCTCACTCCTGGTGTTCTGTACCTTCTTTCTGCTTCCTCGTCTATTACTTCCTAGTCTTTGCGGATTTTCCACTTCAGTCCCTTTGGAAGAAGTGGATTTTAATTTCATTTCTCAAGTATTTTTGTTTTCTAATTCATTATCTTCAGCTTTCCTCTTGATTAATTCCTTCCTCATGCTTTCTTTTTTAAAATTTATTTTGTTGTGGTTTTTAAAAATTTTTAATAGTTTATTTATTTTTGAGACAGAGAAACAGAGCATGAGTGGGGGAGGGGCAGAGAGAGAGAGAGAGGGAGACACAGAATCGGAAGCAGGCTCCAGGCTCCAAGCTGTCAGCACAGAGCCTGATGCAGGGCTCGAACCCATGGATTGTGAGATCATCATGACCTGAGCCAAAGTAGGGCACTTAACCACGAAGCCCCTCAGGTGCTCTATTAATTTGTAGATTTCTTTATTAAAAAAATTTTTTTAATGCTTATTTATTTTTGGGAGAGAGAGAGAAAAAAAACACACGCATGCAGGCGGGGCAGGGACAGAGGGACAGAGGATCCGAAGCAGTCTGTGCTGACAGCAGCGAGCCCAACGTGGGGTTCGAACTCAAGAACCGTGACATCATGACTTGTGCCAAAGTCTGACTCTCAACCAAGTGCACCCCTGGGGGTCTCCTAATTTGTAGTTTTCATACTGATTTCTTCCTTCAGCTAAAAGAGTATTCTTACATTTCCAAGCTAAATTTTTATTATATGTTTGTGGTTACTTAGGGTTTCGTTGCACTCTGGTGGAATTTCTGAACTTCTCAGATAACAAGAAACCCCTTTCAGCTTCTGGGAGGAAAAAGCCAGATTGCCTGTGCCTAGAACCCACCCACCCACACCGCCCAAAGATGTCCAGTCCTGATCTCGGGAGCCCCCGAGGATGTAGGCTCCATGCCAAAGGGGAGTTAAGGCTGCAGGGAGAAGTAAGATTGCTAATCAGCTGACTTTAAAATAGGGAGGCTACCACGGATCATCCAGGTGCGCTGGATAGAATCTCAAGGGTCCCTGACTAGAGCAGAGGGAGGGAAAAGAGGGGGTGAGGGAGATGTGAGTGCACAGCGAGAAAACCTTGACCCACACTTGACCCGTACTTGCCCTTGGCTTTGCAGATGGCCTTCCTGAGGGGCCACGAGCCAAGGAACGCAGGAAGCGTCTAGAAGCTGGAAAAGGCAAGGAAGAGATTCTTCCCCGGAGCACAGCCCCGCCGACCCCTCGATTTCAGCCTGGCGAGACCCGTGTCTGACTCCTGACTCTAAAGGAACTATAAAGGAACACATACGTGTTGCAAAGTTTGCTCGTCTGCATGACAGTGAAAGGAAGCGTGCAAGCTGTGTAAAACGGGACTCAGTCTGGCTAGTTGGCTTCTTTTTTTTTTTTTTAACATTTATTCAGTTTTTGAGAGACAGAGAGAGATAGAGCATGAGTGGGGGAGGGGCAGAGAGAAAGAAAGAGGAAGACACTGAATCCGAAGCAGGCTCCAGGCTCTGAGCTGTCAGCACAGAGCCCGACGCCGGGCTCGAACCCACCGATCGAGAGAGATCATGACCTGAGCTAAAGTCGGACGCTTAACTGACTGAGCCCCCCAGGCGCCCCCGGCTAGTTGGCTTCTTATCTGTAATTTGAAACTAGCAGTTTGCAGATCTCTGAGAAAGAGAACGGCAGGCCTAAAATCCTTTCTGGCTAAGGATCTCATCCGCGTGGGAGAGAAAAACAGGCATTTCCTCCAGATTGTGTCTAAATGCGTGTCTTTCTACGCGAATCCTCCCCAACACCTGGTGAGCTCTCTTTCCTCAAACAGCTCGATCGAGATATAGTTCACACTGCATGCAATTCACCCACTTACGGATGCTAGTCAGTGGTTTTCGGTGTATTCTCAGGGCCGCGCCGCCATCACCACCACGTGATGCTAGAATCTCTTCATCACCCTGGAAAGAAACCCCATGCTCACTGGCGGCGTGTTCGTTTCCCAGGGCTGCCGTGGCAAGCCACCACAAACTGGGTGACTTAAACAGCAGCAATTTATTTCCTCACAGTTCAGGGGGCTAGAAGCCCAAGGGGCGCCAGGGGGCTCAGTCGGTACAGCGTCTGACTTCAGCCTAGGTCATGATCTTGCAGTTTGTGAGTTCCAGCCCCGTGTCGGGCTCTGTGCTGACAGCCCTGAGCCTGGACCCTGCTTTGGATTCTGAGTCTCCCTCTCTCTCTGTCTCTCTCTCTCTCTCTCAAAAATAAATAAATATTTTAAAAAATAAAAAAAAAGAAGTCCAAGACCCAGGGGCCAACATGGTGGTTGGTTTCTCCTGAGGCCTCTCCCCATGGTTGGCAGACGGCCACTTTCTTGAGGTGTCTTCGGATGGCTTTCCCTCTGTCCCCGGTGTCCCTGTGTGGGTCCTAATCTTTCCTTGTAAGGACATCCGTCAGGGGCGCCGGGGTGGCTCAGTTGGTTGAGTGCCCGACTCTTGATGCGGGCTCAGGTCATGATCTCTCGGTCAGTTATAAGACTGAGCTCCGCACTGAGCTTGGAGGCTGCTTGGGAGTCTCTCTCTGCCCCTCCCCCACTCATTCTTGCTCACTGTCTCTGTCTCTCAAAAATAAATAAATAAAAATTAAAAAAAATAAGGACAGCAGTCAGTTTGGATTAGGGCGACACTAACAACCTCCTTTTAACTTAATTACCTCTTTTGCAAAAATGTTTATTTTTGAGAGAACGAGAGAGAGAGAGAGAGCAGGGGAGGGGTAGAGAGAGGGGGACAGAGGATCTGAAGCAGGCTCTGCACGGACAGCAGAGAGCCTGATGTGGGCCTTGAACTCAGAAACCATGAGATCATGGCCTGAGCCGAAGTTGGACGCTCAACCAACTGAAGCACCCAGGCGCCCCAACATAAGTACCTCTTTAAAGGTCCTATCTACAGATACATTCTGGGATCCTGGGGGATAAGGTTTGGGGGGCACACAGTCTAGTCCATAACAGGTAGTTATTCCCTATGTGCACCCTGCCCCCTCGCCCCTGACAACCACTAATTACCTCCTGCCTCTGCAGACTTACCTGCTCTG
Source organism: Suricata suricatta (assembly GCF_006229205.1). Lineage (NCBI taxonomy): Eukaryota > Metazoa > Chordata > Mammalia > Carnivora > Herpestidae > Suricata > Suricata suricatta. The sequence goes on along the minus strand of NC_043708.1, from coordinate 4,360,313 downwards.
GACATTTCCTATAAATGGAATCATACAATATGTAGCCTTTTGTGACTGTTTTCTTTCTCTGAGCATAACGTTTTCAAGGTTCATCGATGTAGCATGAATTAGTACTTTGTTGGTTCTTATTGCCAAATTATATTTTATTGTAGGGATACACTACATCGCGTTTATCCAGTTCTCAGTTGATGGACTTTTGGATTCTTTCTGCTCCTTGGTTATTATGAATAATGCTGCCATGAACGTTTGTGTACAAGTCTGTGTGGGCGTACGTTTTCAGTACTCCTGGGCGGACACCTACGAGTGAGCTGACCGGGTTATGTTGTGACCGGATGTTGAGGGGTTTGAGGACCTGCCCAACGGTTTTCCAAAGTGGCTGCACCATTTATCACCCACTAGAACGTATGAGAGGTCCGACTCCTCCACATCATCAACTTTACCTATTTTCCTTTATTATTATGATGTTTGAATTTATAGCCATTCTAGAGGGAGTGAAGTGGTATCTCACGGTAGTTTTGATTTGCATTTCCCTGATGGCTAGTGACGTGGAGGATCGTTTCATGTGTTTGTTGGCCATTCGTAGATCTTCCTTGGAGAAAGAGCGCTTCAGATCCTTTGCCCACTTTTTACTTGGCTCGTTTATGTTTGTATTTATATTGTTGGGTTGAGAGAGTTCATTCTATACCCTAGATACAAAGCTTTCTTCAGAGATCTGATTTACAAACATTTCTCCCATTCTGTCGGTTGTCTTTTTCACTTTGATGGTACTATTGCAGCAGAAGTTTTTAATTATTGATGAAATCTGATGCATCTGCTTTTTCTTTGGTTGCTTGTACTTTTTTGTTGTCATAGCTAGGAAAACGTTGCCTAACCCAAGGTTATAAAGATTTACACATATGTTTTCTTCTAAGAGTTTTATAGTTTTGGCTTTTCCATTTAGGACCATGAACCATCTTAAGGTAATTGTTGCATATAATGTGAGGGGTCCAACTTCATTCGTTTGCCTGTGGATTTCTAGTTTTTCCAGCAACATTTATTGAAGACTCCTCTTTCCTTCACTGAATCATCCTGGTACCCTTGTTAAAAATCAACTTCACAGGGGCGCTGGAGTGGCTCAGCTGGTTACGTGTCCAATTTTGGCTCAGGTCATGATCTCACGGTCCGTGGGTTCGAGCCCCGTGTTGAACTCTGTGCTGACAGCTTAGAGCCTGGAGCCTTCTTTGGATTCTGTGTCTCCCTCTCTCTCTGCCCCCAGGGTCATGGGACCCTCCATACTAAACATGGAGCCTGATTAGGATTCTCTCTGTCTCTTCTTCTGCCCCTCCCCTGCCTGCACATGCACACTCTCCTATTAAAAAAAATCAACTGCACATAAATGTATTTCTGAACTCTTGGTTTTATTCCATCTATCTATCATTTATCTATCATTTATCTTTCTAATCAGTACCACACTTGAATACTGTAGCTTTGCTGTGAATTTTATTTTTTTATTTTTTTTCTATAATATTTTCTTGTCACATTGGTTTCCATACAACACCCAGTGCTCTTCCCCACAAGTGCCCTCCTCCATCACCACCACCTCTTTCCCCCCCTCCCCCTTCCCCTTCAACTCTCAGTTCATTTTCAGCATTCAGTAGTCTCTCAAGTTTTGCATCCCTCTCTCTCCCCAACTCTCTTTCCCTCTTCCCCACCCCCTGGTCCTCCATTAGGTCTCTCCTGTTCTCCTGTTAGACCT
>NC_043708.1:4352856-4358487 GCF_006229205.1 Suricata suricatta | reverse complement strand
TTATAGGTCTTTTGCATTTCTAAATATATTTTAGAATCAGCTTGCTAATTTCTGGGGGGCGGGGAGGATTTTGACAGGGATTGCACCGAATCTGTGGATCAGTACGGGGATGCTTGCCGTCTTCTCAACGTTAAGTCTTCCAATCCGTGAACATGAGCTATGTTTCCATTTATTTAGTTTTTCTTCAATTTCTTTCAGTGACATTTTATAGTGTCCAGTGTATGTCTTCTACTCCTTTTTCAAAACTATTCCTAAATATTTTAATTTTTTGATGTTATTATAATTGTTTTCTTAATTTCATTTTCAAATTGTTTATAGCAAGCGTATAGAAACACAATTAATTTTTTGGACATTGATCTTGCATCCTGCAACCTTACTGTAACCAGTTTTTGGTTTTAGTAATTTTTTTAGTGGATTCCTTAAGATTTGCTATACACAATATTTGCTATCTCTATTTGCTATACCATCTGCAGAGATCATTTTACCTCTTCCTTTCCAATGGAATGTCTTTTCTCCCCCTTGCTAATTATTTTCAGGACAATATTGAAAACCAATGGTGAAAGTAGATAACCTTGTGTTGTTCCTGATATGGGGGTGGGGGGAAGCATCCAGTGTTCTGGTGACTACTTTGGTCTTTAAAAAATCTACTGTGTCCTCCATATGGCTTCTCCTTCTTCCAGCCCTTTTGGAACTCTTACTATTGAGAAGTCAGACCTCTTGAATCTATCAGTTTATGTGTTTTATTTCTTCAATGATAATTTCCATTTCTCCCTTGTGTACTCTGTTTTGCAAAGTAATTTTTTCATCTGATCTCTAGGACCTGAGTCAACAAACTGGCCTACAGGCCCAACCCAGCTTGCCACCTATTTTTGTAAATTAAGTTTTATTGGAACATAATTCATCCATTCATTCATGGACTGTGTATGGCTGCCCTCAGGCTACAATGGCCAAGAGGAGCCGTTACAACAAAGACCGAATGACCTCTGAAAAGTCAAAAATATTATCTAGTCCTTTGCAGGAAAAGTGTACTAACTCTAGGTCTAGAATAGTGTCTTTTCTGTTTTCACTACCCCTAATTAATTTTTTTTCAATTTTGAAATAATGTTTTTACTCCCAAGAATTACTTTTTGTTCTCATGTTGCTTTAATGCAAGATCTTCTGGACTCTTCTTGTAACTTTTCTATCATTCTCTCCATTAGACAAGTCACCTGCTGACAGCTCAGCTTGGTAGAACATCACGTGAGGGGATCAAAGCCTTCAAATTTCCCAAATCCCCTAAAATGTATGCTCTGAGGCCCACCTTTGTGTGGGTAGGCCCTTCCACCCCACAAAGGCCTGGATGTCAGGGTCTCTAAGGGACCCATTAGCCAATCCTAGCAGGGCCCAGGGAGGTTGGGCCTCCCTAGGTGGGGCTGGGTGGGGCATTCTTTCCCAAAGGCCTTGGGGCTCCCAGAAAAGCAGTCAGCAGCTCTTTCCAGGGGTGCTGATTAGGGTGGCCTGAAGGAAGCACTTGGCTCAGTTTTCTGAACTTAATTAAGTGGGAACACTCAGCCAGGAACAGCAGGATTTGGCTCCAGGCTCCTCCCAAAAAGCAGGCCTGCTCCAGCCTGGGCCCTCAGACCTCTTCTCCAGTTGCCAACAGTGGCACTAAGTTGCCGTCCGCTGGGAGGGTACCCAAGGTCCTCCCCTCCAGCCCCCCAACACACACATGTCTGGCCAACCTCCTCCTTGATTGGTCAGGCCTTTGAGACACACCAGCAGGAAGCTAGGGTCATTCCCAGTATACCCACCGCAGGCCCCGCCCCCAAGAGTGGTTTCTTCCTGAGCCTTCAAATCCTGTGAAACAAGATCTTAAGGAGCCTACGAGGTGGAGTCAAAAGAGAAGTTTCAGCTGTTCTTGAGTGTGAGGAAGGCAGAAGGGGCCAGAAGCAATTTCTGTTTCCTGCCAGATGGAGCTTTGGTTTTCCAAAATGTGATGCCCCCAGGCTTGCCCCCACCTCTGCCAGGCACTGCTCGAGTCAGCAGAATCTCCCCCTTTCTCTGCTGTAATAAACGTGGGGTCAAAGTGGAATGAGACCTGCTTGCTGCCCTCATGAAGTTCAAGGTCTAGTCGAGGAGTCAACTCCGATGGTGAAGGTGTAATGGGGCTGAGCCCAACGCCCCAAAGCACTCTGGGGATGGTGGCTGTGGTCCTGTGAGGGGGGTGTTGAGGGTTCCGGGAGAGAGGTGACACGTGGGTGGGGCTGAAGATGGTTTGTCTGGTAGACAGAGGCGGTGAGCTGGGCACGAGTGAGGCAGAGACGCCCAGGTGCTCAGTAAACGTTGGATGGACGAATGCTTGAAAATGAATTGCGTTATATCGAAGGAAAACACTGTTGGTAATAAGTGAGTTGGCCAACAAGGTTAATGGTGTGAATGAAGGTTTTCAAAGAGAGATGAAGTGTCACAGATGGTCCCCAGGGCTCTGAGACAGCTGTCAGCTCCTCTTCAAAGAAGCACGTCTTCATTTTGGGTTCTGGCACGAATTAGCAGTTTACTTATGCTGTTCATATAAACCAGACATGGTCTCATTGGTGAATCATCCAAAGCAACTGTGTTTCTGTCAATTATTTGTGGTGAGTGAGGTTTGTTTTGGCAACACCAAAAGAGAGAGAAGATGGTCCGGAAGGTTGGTTCCTCAACAGTGACCCCAGGCTGGAAAAGCTTCCAGAAACAGGGAGGGAGCAGGCAATAACGTAGGCAGTCTGCAGTAATGTGTGTTCATCTGGCAATGTGTCCACTCACCTGTGTGACTTCTCTTGGCCTCAGTTTCCCCCTCTGGACAGGAGGTTAGACAGAGACCCTTTGAGGACTTTCTGGCTCTATTATGTGTCTGTGGCTCTGTGACCAGCCCGGGCTAGGAGCAGAAAGCCTGTCTTTTCTGCCTCCCCCATGAATGGGAAAACCAGTCCAGAAGGGCCTCCAACTTGACCCATCGGTTAGGCAGCCTGGCTACATGTCCTGCACCCACACACATCAGGTGCCATAAAGTCATTAACTTTGGCAAGCAATCCTTTCAAATCCAAGTAAGTGTGACCTCCAGTGACAAATTATTGGGGGCAGAGGTCACACGTGTCAAAAGTAATGTTAATTTTCTTTTTATTGGAAGAATGTAGAACATGAATTCATATACCTTTAAGGAATAACGCCTTTTTTAGTAGATGGGAAACATGCTAAGTAGTCTGGTTTCAAAAACTAGGAGGAGGGGAAGGAGAGGCAAGGGTGAGGCTGCTGGGAGAGGAGGCAGGCGAGAATTCTACCACTGAACCACCCATGCACCGGCTAGGCGAGGAGGAAAGGATTTTTTCTGGAGCCTAGGAGGAGTTGTTCCTCAGCAGTGCCTACAAGGATGTAGGAGTCCCATCTGTGGGGTGAGAAAGGGAGGCTCCGAGGGGTCCACACTGCTGGTGGGGAGGTGACACGTGGAGCTCTCCTTCCCAAGCATCCTGGGCTGGGTAGGTAAGACCAACGCCCGTTCATGGAGAAGCAGGGCTCAGCCTCGGGCACAAGTGGTCCCTCCCTGCCCTCGCCAGGCCTTGCAGCTGCTCCTGCAGCCTCTGAGGAACAAACACTGGACCCCAGAACCCATCTCACCTGGAGCCCGGCCCAGCTGGCTTCGAGAATTCACTGAATGATGTTGGACCCCTTTTGCTTTCTCGGCATTCCATGCCCCCGTCCTCTACCGAGAGAAGGATGTGCAGGTGTCTTCCAGCCTCAGTATTCTCTGGTCCTCCTTTCTTTATTGTTCCAGGCTATTGGTAATTAGCAGGAAAGGTTGACAGGTGTGCCCCTCACCTTTGGTGCTAATGTTTGATAGTAAATCCACTATTAACAGGACCCAGTGAATCTTTCCCAGTTACAGGGCAGTATTAGCTTGTCAGGCTCCAAGGCGGCAGGGAGGTCAGAGCAGGCCACATGCTTCAGTAAATCAAGTTAGGGGCGCCTGGGGGGCTCAATCAGTTAAGCACCTGACTTTTGATTTCAGTTCAGGTCATGATCTTGTGGGTTGTAAGAATGAGCCTCAGGTAGAGCTTTGTGCTGACAGCGAGGATCCTGCTTGGGATTCCCTCTCTTTCTCTCTGCCCCTTCCCTGCAATAAATAAACTTAAAACATAAATAAATAAACCAAGTTGGGAACAAACAGATCGATATCCCAAGAGGCAGGAGTGGTGTTCTCTCACAGCCAGATATGCACCGACCAAGGTCATGCTGCCTCTCCAGAGGCATCTCCAGGTGCCCTGGGGCTTGTCCGTTTTAGTAATTTTTACTTGTCTAACAAATCTCTTCTGTAGCAGAGAGCCAACCTTGACCCTGGGGAAGAAAAGGACCAATGAGGTTAGAAGGAGCAGAAACCCTCTGGACCTGCTAATCGGACTGCTAGGGACCCAACATGCTTTTTGAGTTTGAAGACTCGAGCTCAAACGAATAGAATGAAAGTGAAAATGTGACAACCAGTCACTAAGGAGCTCATGACACATGGATGGAGGGGTGGGGCAGGGGTTGGAAGGGGAAGAAGCACCTAGAGACCCAACTGCAACCAGGGAGAAGCAGGTTCAACTGCAGCTTGGGAGCTGGCCCCACGACTTCCCTGTGATACCTTGGACCAAACCACGCAATTCACAGGGACACTCCGTCTGGACCAGGAATAAATTAGGGACCCTTTCACAGCCCTCCTACCAAATGCCAGACTCCTCCAAACACTTGATACGCTCTTGTTTCAACCCAATTTTAAAGAAGGTAGATATGATTTTGATGTTACTGTGACAGACAGGAAAGGGAGCATTAGTGGAAATACCGTGGAAGCACAATGACCCTTGTCCACTTGGCTACGGGGAATGGAACCCCGGTTTCCAGCCAGCAATGAGGGACGGTAACCTTTAGAAAGGATGGGAACTTAATCGAGAAACCCTGGAGAACCTACTTTGTGCTGTATGGCCGATGTGATTTTTCACAGGCTGTGGTTTGGGGGCGCCTGATGGGGCTCTCGTTGGGCTAGGGGAGGTCCCCCAAGCGCTGATATAACCCCAAAGCTACTACTCCCAGTCCCAGACCTGGCTATTTACAGAAAAGGTTCAGTGGTTGGGTGACCTCGACGCCCCTCGGATCGCGGCTGCCCGCTGCGTCCGAGCAGGTGGGGCGCACTGCACGGGTAGTTGGAATCCTCGGGCCACCGGGCCAGGTCCCCAGCGCACTAAGCATCCCCCGTGGATGTCTTGGGCGCCCCCGCGGGGAGGGACTCTGCTGTCCAGGTGCAGGCCTAGCGCCCGGCCCCACCCATGGCTCCACCTCACCACCAGGACCCCGCCCCTCTCTGGTCGCCCTCCGTTTAAACCCCGCCCCTCGAGGCTCGTCCTTCTCCTGGAGCCCCCGTCCCCGAAGCTCCGCCCCGCCCCTCGCTGGTCGTTCTTCCGAAGAAGCCCCGCCCCTCTCAGCCCCGCCCCGCCCCTTGCAGTTCCGCCCCGCCCCTCTCAGCCCCCCGTTCAGCGCTGCCCGAGGCGCGGGAGGTGGGGCCCCGCGCCTTTTGTGTCGGGCTCGGGCAGCCGCGCGCGCTCTCCCCGTCGGCGGCCGGGGGCGGAGGGACGCGCCGCGCGC
>NC_043708.1:4349397-4352756 GCF_006229205.1 Suricata suricatta | reverse complement strand
TCCGGCCGCGCTCCTGGGCGAGGCGGTCATGCCCTTCCCCCGCTCCCCTCCGTCGGCCCCTTGCCCTGTCTTCGGGGAAGCGCGGGACCCCCGACCACCCTCCCTGATCTGTCACCCAGCCGGGGCTCCGCCGGGTGTCAGGCCGAGAACCAGAACCCTGCCGGCGCCCACGAGCCCGGAATTCCTTCTCCCGAGGTAACCCAACCCCGACGTGCAGGGAACGCTCACCTCCCTGCCGTTTTTTCGGTGTGGTTTTACCTTCTGAGCACAAACCGCATACCACCTATGGGGTGTGTAGTTTCGTCTTGCATGTTGAGTGAACTTGACTTAACGAAACAATACATGTTCTTTTGTGTCTGGCTTCCTTCACTCAAGTTGTTGCTGAGATTCATCCATTTTTTTTGCTGATCCGTAGCCGTCTCTTGTACGACTATTCCACAGTTTATCCATTCCACTGTTGGTAGACATTGCGATTATTTCTACCTTTTGGTTTTTACGAATACGCTTAAATGACTCCCACCGCCCCTGTTTCTCTAACGGGTGTATACCTAGCAGTGGAATTTCTAGGTCAGAAGATACGCGGGGCTTCAGATTTAATAGATAATGGCGAGTTTCCAAAGTGTGTGACCGATTTGCGGCCATACCAGCAAGTGTGTACAAGTGTGTAAGAGTTCTTGAGCCCCATGCCCTTGTCAGCCCTGAGGTTTGTCGGTCTTAAACTTTAGCCATGTTGGTGAGTGTGCAGTGGTATCCGGTTGTAGTTTGAAATTGTAGTTTCTTGCCAGCTGATGATGAGGGTGAACATCTGTTTGTGTTATTTGGTGCCCTCTTTTACGATGTGCCTGTTCAGATGTTTTGCCCAGTTTTCTTTGGGGCTTACGTGTCTTTTCTCCCCTAATTTGTAATTCTCTTCCAAAGTCAAGAAGATCGTTTCTTATAACATCTTGCAGAAATCTTACGATTTTGCTTTTCAAATTAAGATCTATAGTCCACCTGGAATTGGTTTTTGTGTAACTATGTGTGTGTGTGTGTGTGTGTGTGTGTGTGTGTGTAATTGATTTTTTCTGGAAAAGTGGTTACACTTCATTTTTACCAGCACCATTTATTCAGCATTGATTATCAAAAAGGTCACCCTCTCCCACTGAAATCTCTTCTGGGACTTCTTTGTCACCTTCCAGTCTTCCACTTGGGGTCATCTCTTCACCTGAAAACTACTCTTTAGTTTTCCTTTAATGCAGGTCTGGGGTGACAGATTCTTACAGTGCGTGTTTGCAGATGCCATTATTTACCCACATTAAAAAAAACCACACACAACAGCTTGATTGAGATACAATTCACACACCACAAAATTTGTTCATTTAAAATATATAGTCGGGGCACCTGGGGGGCTTAGTCTGTTAAGCATCCAATTCTTGACTTCGGCTCAGGTCATGATCACAGTTGGTGAGGTTGACCCCCAAGTCAACCTCTTTGGGGATTCTCTTTTGTGTGCTCTCTCTCTCTCTAAAAATAAATAAATAAACTTTAAAGAAAAAAAGTGTACAGTTCAGTGGTTTTTAGTATTTTCACAGAGTTCTGCAACCGTTCCCATCATCTGATTTTATTTATTTTTTAATGTTTATTTTTACAGCGAGTGCGGGAGGGGGTCGGGGCAGAGAGAGGGAGGGACACAGGATCCAAAGTGGGGTCTGCACTGACAACGGTTAGCCCGAGGCAGGGCTTGAACCCTTGAACCAGGAGATCTTGACCTGAGTCAAAGTCAGAGGCTCAGTCAACTGAGCCACCCACGCACCCTGGCCTCAATCTAATTTGAGGACATTTTCCTGCATGAAATGTCTTCTCGGTTCTTACAGAGTTCTTGGTTTGCCATTGTTTCTTTTAGCGTTTCAAAAATCCTTCATTATCTCTGACTTGAAGTGTTCATTGAGAAGCCACTTGTCAATCTGTCATTCTTCTGAAAGTCATCTTTTTCTCTAGACACTTCTAAAATGTTCCCTTTGTCTTTGGTTTTCAGCAATTTCTCATTGCTGCCCCTGGTATGATTTTTTTTAAATTATGATTGGGGTGCTTAGGACTTCTTGAACCTGTGGCCCAGCCTCTTTCTTTAGCTTTGGAAGCTCTAGGCCATCAGTACTCCAGACATCCCTTCTGCCTCATTCTGTCTCAGCTGTCTTTGTGGGACCGCAGTTACACGTGTCAGATCACTCCCGGGATCTGCCTCTTAACCGTCTTCTGTAAGTTCTCGCTGACTCTCCGTCCTTCATTCTGGATAGCCCCTTGCTTTTTCTCTTCTGCTGTAAATGATCTTCTATTAAACTTGTCAGTTGAGGTTTTTGTTTTTGTTTACACCCAATGTGAGGCCCAAACTCACAACCCTGGCGTCAAGGGTCACATGCTCTACTGACCTAGCCAGCCGGACACTCCTCAGTTGAGTTTTTCATTTCAGTTCTATGTTTTTCAATTCCTTAATTTCCACTTGCTTTGCTTTTTATAGTTTACTGTTATCTGCCAGAATTATCAGTCTTGTGTTTTTCATCTCCCTGAATATGGCATACATAATTATCTTAAAGCTTGTCTGGTTACAGCGCTATGTGCAAGTCGTTTCCAATGTCTGTTTTCTCTCGGTTTTCATTCATTTCGTCTATCTTCTTATGTGCCTAGTTTTTGTTTTCTTTTTTAAATTTTGTGCTGGACATTGAATTTGCATAATTGTTTGTAGAAATACTTTGAGATCTAAGATGACGGTTTCTCCACCAGAGATAATTCACATTTGCTTTTGTCAGGCAGATGAGGCGCTCAGGCTCTGGAGTCACTTCAGGGCGGTGTCAGGGACTGAACTGTTTCTGAACTGAACGGCAGTCCCGGGAAGGACCTGCCTGTTTAGTCCACCTGTACCCCAGGGTTCATTTCTCCACCAGCACCGTCACCTCTTTTTTTTTTAATGTTTTATTTACTTTTGTGAGAGAGAGAGACAGACAGCGTGAGCAGGAGAGGGTCAGAGGTCAGAGAGAGAGGGAGACATAGAATCTGAAGACAGGCTCCAGGCTCTGAGCTAGCTGTCAGCACAGAGCCCAATGTGGGGCTTGAACCCACGAACCGTAGACCATGACCTGAGCCAAAGCTGGGTGGTCAACCGACTAAGCCTCCCAGGATCCTCTTGGCATTCCCTTTCGAATTGGCAGACACCCCCAGAGAAAAGTAGCCCTAAATACTGAGTTCACTTCCCTGAGTCTCTATTGTGTCTTGCTCCTTCAGGCCTCCAAGAGGATATTTAGTGTACTTTTTCCCTACGTCTCTCGTTCCTTTCAGCAGGAGATTGTTCTGATTTACCTGGTCCCCGGTTACTGGCAGTAAAAGCC
>NC_043708.1:4346940-4349297 GCF_006229205.1 Suricata suricatta | reverse complement strand
CACTGTGCCCTGGAACCGCACTGCGTTCCGTGTAACTCCACGAGTGATCAAGGGCCTCTGGCCCAGAGGAGGCAGGTCCCTGGCACAAAACCGGACCCGCAGGACCCGCACGACGCCAGACCGGCCACGCCTTATGCCCTCAAGGCAGACCGCCCCATTAGTGATTTTAAAGAAAAGTGTAATTTGGATCTTCACCTCCTATTCCAGACCATTTGAAGGGTGACTTTTTTTTAGACTTTATATATGAAACAGAGACACAACTTAAATACTTACCACACTTCTGGGAGAACGATTTCCTAAATGCAAGAAATGACAGAAAAGCCATGAAGAAAATGACTTCTTGACACAAAAATCGTAACTTTCCATTTATATATAAAATCTTTAAGAGATAAAGGGCAAATAGGGGAAATGTTCAGATAAATGACTTGACAGATAAATGACTGAAGTGTACAAAGAGAGACAGTCTGTTTACTATGTGGGTGTTGGGGGGGTTAAGTAAACAAGGATGCAGAAGGGAATCTAGCAAATGTCTATAACTCCTTCAGGGGCCGGGACTGTGGGGAGAGAAGGTTCTGGTTCTTTCCTCCGGCTTACTCGCATAATCCAGCCTCAGGCAACATTAAGCCGTCACAAACGGACTCTGAAAGAAGACCTGAAAATACATAAGGTCTGTCAGGAAAAAGGGAGCATTTAGGCGACAGCCTATAAAATAAAATTAAAAAAAAAAAAACACTCAGGTACAGCCTTAATTATCTGAGGAATTTGATTCAACAGGACTTCCCCAAAATCTATAAAAAATGTGCCTCAAATGAAACTTCAGTTTATTCATGAGAATCCATCTCCAGTGCTATGCCTTAAGGCACTTTTTTTTTTAAGACTTTTTATACGTTTTTCATTTATTTTGAGGGGGTGAGCAGAGGGAGAGAGAGAATCCCAAGCAGGCGCCATGCTGTCTGGGGCTCGAACCCAGTGAGCAGTGAGATCATGACCATCGTGACCTGAGCTGAAATCAGGAGTCAGGCGCTTAAGGGACTGAGGCCCCCAGGCGCCCCTTATGAGACACTTCCTAAAAGGGCCGGCTTGGAGGCGGACTTGCTGACTTTCATGAACAGAGCGCGTCTCTACACTCCCCTGAGATCATCTAGCAAGAAAAACCACACGTTATTTCCACCGAAAAAACTCAGGATTGAACAAAAAGCCAAGTGTTTTTCACAGATGAACCAAGCTGTTGATAACCACGCCCGTCACTTGTCTGGGTTGACAAGGGAGGTCACGACCAGACCCTCCGGACTCACTCAGGGCCTTCTGCAGCGGCCAGACCCTTGAGGGTCACGTCGACACGCATGACCCGGCACTTGAGCAGGACGGTCTGCGACATGGAGCCATGGTGAGCGGTCAGCAGCGACTTAGCAGGTCTGTGTAAAGGCCATACGACTCTCAGAAAGAGAGTAACCGAATGCCTCATTTTGGGAAAGCCACTTACAAGCCTTCATTTCTATAGCTGTGCCTCTTTACAGTTGACCCAAAAGAATAGGTCAGAGAATGCTACTATGCGATCACTGACCGAAGAGTAAATGTTGTACTCAAGAGAAGCAGATAAAGGGCAATTTTTACCAAATAAAAAGAAAATCAAAACAGGAGAAAGGAAGAAATATGGAAAAAAGAGAAGCAAGCTGCATCATGATAATGACCTAAACTAAACTACCATTTATTCAAGTAGTTATATATGAAGAGGAAATAAAATTTTATTCTTTAAAAATTTTTTTTAATGTTTTATTTTATTATTGAGACAGAGAGAAAAACAGAGCATGAGCAGGAGAGGGTCAGAGAGAGGAAGACACAGAATCTGAAGCAGGCTCCAGGCCCTGAGCTGTCAGCACAGAGCCTGATGCAGGGCTGGAATCCACGTACCGTGAGATCGTGACCTGAGCCGAAGTCGGCCGCTTAACCAACTGAGCCACCAGGAGCCCCAATAAAAATTTATTCTTACGGTGATCTTGGTTCTAAGAGCATTTCACAAACCACAGCAATCTAACATAGTCGATGTCACACAGGAAAAGTGTCCTTCTTATTCTCGCCAGCTTCTGTGGCCAGCGAGCGTGAGTCTTCCACAGGACTGAATACTGACCCAAACTGCCCCTAACATGCATGCGTGAGGGGCTTTTACTGCCAGTAACCGGGGACCAGGTAAATCAGAACAATCTCCTGCTGAAAGGAACGAGAGACGTAGGGAAAAAGTACACTAAATATCCTCTTGGAGGCCTGAAGGAGCAAGACACAATAGAGACTCAGGGAAGTGAACTCAGTATTTAGGGCTACTTTTCTCTGGGGGTGTCTGCCAATTCGAAAGGGAATGC
>NC_043708.1:4345531-4346840 GCF_006229205.1 Suricata suricatta | reverse complement strand
AAAGGGCCTGACGCGGGGCTCGAACCCACGAACTGTGAGATCAAGACCTGAGCTGAAATCGGATGCGCAACCGACTGAGCCGCCCCTGAACCCCTTAATGGAAGTTTTAATGTCAACAGTTAGACAAAGAATATACAGCAATTTGGAAACCTATTTCAGAGTGTTTCAGAAAATAGTCATTCAAGCCAAGAGTACTCCAGTATCTGTGTGAGACGTGTATGGAAATGTTCTGATTGCTTTCCCTGGTGATTTCGCAAGCTGGTGACCTCGCCATGAATCATAGTGGCTTTTATTGTGTTGTATCTTATTTTGTTTATTGTATTGTATTGTAAATTCAAGTTAACATACAGGGTAATGTTAGTTTCAAGTGTATAGTTTAGGGAGTCAGCGCGTACGTGCAGTGCCTGACGCTCATCACAGGTGCGTTCCCGAATCCCCACCTTCCCCACACTCCTCCCCTCTGTAACACCACCAGTGTGTTACCTGTAGTTAAGAGTCTGTTTCTTGGGGTGACTCGGTTAAGCATCCGATTTCGGCTCAGGTCATAATCTCGAGGTTCGTGAGTTCTAGCCCCGCATCGGTCTCTGTGCTGACAGCTCAGAGCCTGGAGCCTGCTTCGGATTCTGTATCTCCCTCTCTCTCTGACCCTTCCCTGCTCGTGCTGTCTCTCTCTGTCTCTCAAAAAAAAAAACCAAACCATTAAATTCTACATAGGCATGAAATCATATGGTATTTGTCTTCTTCAGACTTAATTTCACTTAGCATAACATTCACTAGTTCCATCCATGTTGTTGCAAATTCCAGGATTTCCTTCTTTTTATGGCTGAGTAATACTCCATTTAATATATATGCCACATCTTTATCCATTCGTCAGTCGATGGACATTGGGCTGTTTCCATATTTGGCTGTAATGCTACTATAAGACATCAGGGTGCATGCATCCCTTTGAATGAGCAGTTTTGTATCTTCCGTTAAATACCTAGCAGGGCAGTTGCTAGACTGGAGGGTAGTTCTATTTTTAACTTTCTGAGGAACCTCCACCCTGTTTCCCAGAGCGGCTGCCCAGCTGCATGCCCACCAGCGGTGCCGGGTGCTCCCCGTTCTCCACAGCCTCCCCAACACTTGTTGCCCGGGCTGTGGGTTTTCGGCATTCTGACAGGTGTGAGGTGCTGACTCATTGTCGTTTTGAGTTGTATTTCTCTGATGATGAGTGATGTGGAGCAACTTTTCACGTGTCTGTTGGCCATTTGTACATCTTCTTTGGGAAAATGTCTATTCATGTCTTTTGCCTGTTTTTTGTTAAACTTTT
>NC_043708.1:4302610-4345431 GCF_006229205.1 Suricata suricatta | reverse complement strand
CTGGTTCTGCCCCAGAGCCACTCCCTCTCTGGCTGAGCAAATTCTTTAACCCTTATAAACCGAGAGTTTTCTCGCGTATAATGAGAATACTTCCGGCATAGGGTTTTGTGAGGCTCAAGTGCACAGGCGTTCCCAGCCTGTGGTGTTCTGCAAAGGTTTTCTAGCTCCCGCGCCCCGGTGTGTTATGTCTACAAGAAGATAAACCCGGAAAAATCTGGAACAATGCTGATTTCCAATATTCGGCCCTTTGTCAATCCCTGAACAACCCATCTACCATCGGGGGTCATTTTCGGTTTAGAAGCCCCAGTCGCTATTGATGCTTCAACTTCTAAAAACGGTTATAAATGATACAAAAGAGAACCGTTGAAATAAAGACAAAAAGGAGGCAGGCAGTTTGGGGGGAGAAGAGGTCATTGTACCAGAAGATCCATATTAAGAAATAGTTACTGGGGCGCCTGGGTGGCTCAGTCGGTTAAGCGGCCGACTTCGGCTCAGGTCATGATCTCACAGTTCCTAGGTTCAAGCCCAGCGCCCAGCTCTGGGCTGACAGCCTGGCGCCTGGAACCTGCTTCGGATTCTGTGTCTCCCCCTCTCTCTGGCCTCCTCTGCTCACGCTTTCTCTCTCTCAAAAATAAATAAGTGTTAAAAAAAATTAAAAAGAAAAAGAAATAGTTACTGCAGCCGAGCACATTTAGCTGTGAGACTCACAGAAGCCATGGCCGAAGGGACAGCACGAGCCGGTGGCCTGTCGTGCCGTGGGAACAGACTCGCCTTTGCAGAGCCCCGAAGGCGTTTCCGAGGGTCTCACAGACCATGGACAGCTTGCCCTATAAGAGTGTGGTTTGGGGAGCCTCTTACACACTTCCTCCCGTCCTTTCTCCCTGGTGACAGATTTGACCTGGGGCCCTTCCATGAAAGCTTCCAGAACCTATGAACAGTGTCTGCTCCTGCCCTCCACTGGGCTCTCTTTGTGGAGCTCGGTCTGTCGCTCTGATCTTTTCCCTCTGTTCTCTGTCAAAGGATCCTAAGAAACGATCTGATGGGGCGAACTCACCGGTTGACCAAAGTCTACTTCCTTTTCCCTTTCACCCTGCTAACTTCCAAGACTTTAAATCTTAGTTTATCTTTTTTTAAAGTTTATTTATTTGAGAGAACAAGAGTGAGTGCACACTCATGGGAGGGAGGGGCAGAGGGAGGGAGAGACAGAATTCCAGACAGGCTCCACACTGTCAGCGCAGAGCTGGATGTGGGGCTTGAACTCACCAATTGTGAGATCATGACCTGAGCCATGATCAAGAGTCAGATGCTTTACCGCCTGAGCCATGCAGGTGTCTCCAAATCGTCGCTTAAACATACTTCCTCCAGGAGTCAATCCTTGCCCCCGCCTCCCCCACCGGCTGAGCGCCCTTTCCCGGTATTTACCTCTACGGCATCCCATATTTCCTTTTCCATGACTCTTTATACTTGTAATCACTTACATTTGTCTCCCGTATTTCATAAAGGATCGTGCCTGTTTTGGTCTTGTTGGATCCCTGGAGCCTAGCACTGCGCCTGGCACTTGGCACATGCTTGATAAATACTGGTGCTGCCACCACGACCTTAAACGGAGTGGAAAATCACGACATTCCTTCCGGCTTGCCCTGAGTCCCTCCAAGAACAACATTCCGGGCGCCAGCCCCAGGCCGTAGAGGCGGGCATCCAGACGAGAGCGGCTTCGTTGCGTGACTAGTGAATTAACGCACTGCTGGGGTGACGGCGTGCTGCTCTGTTGTTTGCAGACTGCGGCTGTGCGACAGGACTGCGTGTTCATGTGTGGAAGGATGTTTTTTCCCGTCACTTCTTTGTAAGCACGTTACTGACTGTGTCCTGGGGGGTCTCTCAGCGTTACTGTGCCCGCAAGTCACTCGTGTGTGTGCTTCCGGAGTACAGCTCCCACTGCCAGGGACGGAGGAAGGCTTTCTTACCATTTTTCTTTCCCCCTCTTTCTGTTAATGGACCTTACATTTTAGAACAAGTTTAGATTTACAGAAAAATTGAACAGATAGTACAGAGTTCCCATATACCGGACACACATATACACAGTTTTTCCTCGTTATTAGCATCTTACATTTATGGGACATTTGTTACACTTAATGAGCTAATATTGATATTCTTAGGACCCAAAGTCCGATCTTCAGGTTTCCTGGGTTTTTTCCTTTAATTTTTTAATGTTTTATTTATTTTTGAGAGACAGAGAGAGAGAGAGTGAGAGCAGGGGAGGGTCAGAGAGAGAGGGAGACACAGAATTTGAAGCAGGCTCCAGGCTCCGAGCTGTCAGCACAGAGCCCGACTCGGGGCCCGAACCCACGAACCACGAGATCAGGACCTGAGCCGAAGCCGGACGCTCAACCGACTGAGCCCCCCAGGCGCCCCCAGGTTTCCTTGTTTTCGCCTGGTGCCCTTTTTCTGTCCCAGGGTCTCAGCCAGGACACCATGTGACATTTTGTTGTTGTATCTGCTTAAACTCCTCTGGGCTGTGATAGTTTTCCCAACTGGCCTTGTTTTTGTTGACCTTGACTGTGCTGAGGAATGCTGCTTAGACGTATTACAGGATGTCCCTCTGTTGGAACCTGTCTCGAGTTTTTCTCACGATTAGAGTGGGGCTGTCCGCTCTGGGGAGGAAGACCATCCATCACATAGACGGTGCGTCCTGGCGACCTGACTCACGCCTGTCGATGCTGACCTCGGCCCGCTGGCTCGTGTGGTGTTTCTCAGGTGTCATCCTTGTAAAGTTACCCTCTCGCGCCCTTTTTTAAGAAACTTACCATTCATGGCCCACACTTACGGGGTAGAGAGTTCTGCTGCTTCTGCTGATGTGTGCTTTTCAAATATTAACGATGAGGTGGTTTTATGTGCACTGGAAAAGCGCAGCGCATCCATGGCACCTTACCTGGGTTCCCCAGAAGGCTGCGTCTGAGACCAAGGCCCCTGTGAGAGGTGCTTTGGAGGGAGTGGCCCCTCTGGGGCCTGGAAGGAGGGCAAGCCAGGACGGGTGTTCGGTCCTGAGGAGGACTTCTCGTCAGGGGCTCAGGGACGCCTGGACCCCGCCTCCGCAGATCTGCCCCTTTGGGCACAAGCACCATTTCCCAAACTCTGGTCACTCGAGATTTCTGTCATGTCGATTGAATAGGAGTGCCGTTACATAATCTTTTCCTTTAACATCAACTCACCACGTGACTCTTGGTTTCGGCTCAGGTCATGATGTCGTGTTTCGTGGGTTCAAGCCCCACACTGGGCTCCGTGCTCACAGCCCCCGAGTGACAACTGATGACTCCTTTGCCCAGAACTGTTTGCGGGGAGAAGGGAGCAGCGTGTGCCCAGCAGCTGCCCGCTGCATCCGGCAGAGGCTTGCATTGCCCCGGGGGGCCTTCCTCGCCTGCACCTCACCTGGATGTGTTCCCAGTGACCCCCGGGGGGGGGCAGTCTCGGGGGCAGGACCGGGAAGCAGAACCAGGCGAGGCGGGAGGAGCAGAAAGGGTCCAGGAGAGGTGCTCTGTGCACGGGGTTCTGTGACTGTTGTCCCTAAGTGGGAGGTAAATAGATTTCACCTTCGCTCGTTGCTTCTTGAGGTTTCAGTCATTGCTGAGAAGCTGCCTCTGCTTCCTGGTTGACTTCGCCTGTGTCTTCTAGTACTTGTATACTTTCTCTTTTGTCGTGCCCAGATGTTCTGACCTCTCACCCATTGCAGTGACGTACATGGTTTGAGGGATGAATCCAGTTTTATCCGTTTCTGTCTGGTGTTTTGAGTTACGCCAATGCCATGGATCAAAAGTTCCATTTGCTCCCACCGTTTTGAGCTGCCATCTTTTGTCATATTTAACTAATTTAACCTATATCTTGAATCTTCTGTATATTTCATTGGTCTGTATTTATTCATGTATCAATACTTTTAATTAAAAAGACTTTATAATAGGTTTTAATATTTAGTAGGGCTAGTACTCTCTTGTTGTTCTAGTGAGTTGATTTTAAGGGTTTTTTTTTTTTAAGAGGGAGAGCAAGCAGGGGAGGGCCAGAGAGAGAATCCCAAACAGGTCCATGCTGTGAGCATGGAGCCCCGTGTGGGGCTTGAACCCACAAAACACGACATCATGACCTGAGCCGAAACCAAGAGTCAGGTCGTGAGTTGATGTTAAAGGAAAAGATTATGTAACGGCACTCCTATTGAATCGACATGACAGAAATCACAAGTGGCCAGAGTTTGGGAAACGGTGCTTGAGCCCGAAGGGGCAGATCTGCGGAGGCGGGGTCCAGGCGTCCCTGTGCCCCTGGGGAGAAGCCTCATCTATGACATGATGCACATGGCTTTTGAATGTGAATCCAAGAGACCTGACCTTTCAGGGCGGAGTGTTAGCGTGTTAACATCCTTCCCCCAAATTCCTGATGAAACCACAGGCTGTTTTGGAGGATTTTGACCTGTTAAGAATACTCATTTGTAAAACCATAGCAAGTTAGAGATCCTCTAAGCCTGGTGGTTTTTAAACCTCGCTGGGTATCAGAAATACTTGAAAAGCGCCCCCCCCACCCCAGCCTCTCCCTACCTCGGAGATTCCATCAATCTGGAGTAAGGTTGTGTTGCTTCAGTGTTAAAATCTCTAGATCATTATTAAATGTGCACCCATGGTTGAGAACTGACCTCGTCCCAAGGTCAGGAGCAAGGCTGGTATTTCGGGCATTGAAGTGGATCTAGCAGTGGCCCCCAAACATGAGAGGTGAATGGTACGTGAGTCTCTCCTTTCTCGGGTGAGAAAATAGACCCCAGAGGTCACTTGCCTGGGGCTCAGAGGCAGTGGGCCAATTGGGACCTGAGGCGCGGGGGTGGTGGTTTCCCCCTCCCCTCCGTCCACATCCTCCCCTTTACTTGTGGGCAGAAGTGGCAAGAACGCTTGCTGCTTTTTTTTTTTTTTTTGAGACAGCATGAGCAGGGGCAGGTCAGACAGAGAGAAGGAGACACAGAATCCGAAGCAGCTCCAGGCTCCGAGCTGTCAGCATAGCGGGGCTCGAACCCACAAACAGTGAGATCATGACCTGAGCCAAAATCAAGAGTCGGACCCTTAACTGACTCATCCAGGCGCCCGATAAATATGAATTCTTTTAAAGTGTAGACTTCTTTGTAGTGGAACTACATGACCACTCCTTATTTATCTGTTTTCGTGTATCACATCTGCTTACGTCTTTACTTGAAAGAAATAAGTATTGAGTACGTGCCCCGTGCAAGGCAGCAGGCCAGGGACAGGCTGCAGACACCAGCAAAAGCTGGCCCTGAGGGCTGCGCCTGAGATGTAAGTGCCAGAAAAGACGTGTGAACTTTTCTGTTTATGTATTTGAACTTGTTTGCACCTGCAGTGGACTAGGCGAGGGTGTTCCCTTCTGTTCTGGTTCTTCCCTTTTGCGCCTCTTTGAACTGGTTCAGTTTCTTCCTGTTGGCTCTTGAGTTGCTTGAAGACGGTAGTCTTCAGAGAGTCTTGCCTTTTTTTTTTTAATGTTTATATTTTTTAAAATACTTTTTATGTCTTTATTTTTATATTGAGAGACAGACCATGAGTGGGGGAGAGGCAGAGAGGGAGACACAGAATCGGAAGCAGGCTCCAGCCTCTGAGCAGTCAGCACAGAGCCTGAGGCGGGGCTCGAACCCACGAACCGTGAGATCATGACCTGAGCTGAAGTTGGAGGCTTAACCGACTGAGCCACCCAGGTGCCCCAATGTTTATTTATTTTTGAGAGAGCGAGAGAATGTGGGGGAAGGGCAGAGAGAGGGGGAGACAGAGGATCCTAAGTGGGCTCCCCGCTGACAGCACAGAGCCTGACACGGGGCTCAAACTCGCCAAGTGCAGGATCACAACCTGAGCCGCAGTCGGACGCTTAACCAGCTGAGCCCCCCAGGTGCCCAAGTCTGGCCTTCTCTTAATGTCCTCAGTTCTTCCAGGTTTTCCTGGTTTATCTCTAACCAGCAGTATCCCTTTGGAGGCCCCTCCTTCCCCGGGGCCCCTTGGTGGTGTAATTTAAAGTCTCTGGCTGGTGTGACCACACGCCCTGGCACACAGGGAACACTTCACACGCAGAGCGCAGCGGCCGCACACCTTGTGCCCGGCGACAGCAGACGCACCGCCAGCAGCGCTTGCTCGTACGAGCTGCGATTTCCAACGAGCGGCGCGAGGGGACTGTTTATAGACACTTCTTGGCTGGGACGGACGGTGCGCTCCTCGGTGTGCGTCACCGCACGAAGTAGAGCTGCAAGCAGCACACCGAACCGGGGGAAGAAAGAGTCCCAACAGAAGAGCAGCGCCGGGGCACGTCTGAGGCCCTGGGGGCTGCAGCAGCATGACCGCGCCGCACGACGGTGGCCGAGCCCCACGTGTCCCCGGAGCGCGCCGTGCTCAGCCCTGGGCTGGGGGCGAAGACGCGGTTCTCCGCACGTGTGGCTCAGGCCCCGGGACGCGGAGCACAGGTACCTCGGGTTTGGCTTGTTGAAAACTGGACTCACTCTTGCTAAATTTATGAGCAGTTGGTTTCTGGGTGGGGGGCGCGGAGAGGACAAGAGACTTCAGTGGGGGCGGGGGGAAAGCCTTTCCAACAAATGCTGGGACTAGTGAAGATCCACACGCAAAAGAGTGAAGTTGAACCTCTACTTCACTCCATGTACAAAAGTTAAGTCAAAATAGATTATGAACTAAAACTTCAAAACTCTTCTAAGAAAAAAATAGTGAATTTTTATGGCTTGGGGTTTTAGGCAGTGGTTTCTTCTTTTCTTTTAATTTTTTTAATGTTTATTTTTGAGAGAGAGAGAGAAACAGCACGAGTGGGGGAGGGGCAGCGAGGGAGGAGGACACAGCATCCCAAGCAGGCTCCAGGCTCCAGGCTGTCCACACAGAGCCCGACGCGGGGCTCGAACCCACCACCTGTGAGATCATGACCTGAGCTGAAGTCAGACGTTTAACTGACCGAGCCCCCCAGGTGCCCCTAGGCAGTGGCTTCTCAGACATGACACCAGAACACACACGAGGAAATGAAAATAGAAATGACACCAAAACACAGATCACAAATTAGATTCCATCAAAATTAAAAATTTGCATGCTGCGTCTAAACCATACTGTCAGGAAAGTGACAGCTGCCGCGGCGTGGGAGGAGACACCGCAAGTCCTGTATCTGATCAGGGGCTTCTCTCAGAGTACACATACAGCTCTTACGACTTAATAATAAAAAGGCAGCATGAATTATTGTTTTTAATTATTTTTAATATTTTTAAATTTATTTTTGAGAGACGGAGACAGTGCGAGCAGGGAGGGTCAGAGAGAGAGGGAGACACAGAATCCAAAGCCGGCTCCAGGCTCTGAGCTAGCTGTCAGCACAGAGCCGGGCGCGGGGCTCAAACCCACGAACCGTGAGATCATGACCTGAGCCAAAGCCAGACGCTTAACCAACTGAGCCACCCAGGCGCCCCTAATTTATTTTTGTTTATTTATTTTGAGAGGTGGAGAGAGAGAGAGAGACAGAGACAGAGAGAGAGACAGAGAGAGAGAGAATCCCAAGCAGGCTCCACACTGTCAGTGTGGAGCCCGATGCGGGGCTCAAACTTGGGAACAGTGAGATCATGACCTGAGCCGAGATCAAGAGTCAGACACTTAACCGACTGGAGCCACCCAGGCGCCCCACAGGCAGCCCAATTTAAAAATGGGCAAGAGGTTTAAACGGAGGCTTCTCCAGAGAAGGTGTACACACGGCCACTGGGCACACGGAGAGGGGCGAGCGTCCCGGTGAGACCCCACCCCTGGGAAGGCTGGCCCGGACACGCGGCGGCGCAGGCGGCGAGGACGCACGTGTGCGCGCGGAGCGAGGGCTGCGTGGGCGCGTCTGCTGGGGACAGGGTGACGGGCGCAGCTGCTCTGCCGCGGCGTGTGGCAGGTCCTCCGCTCCCGAACACCTGAGCTGCCGCACGCGTCCGCACTTCCACTCCGAGGCACGCCCCCAGGGAAAATAGAATCTGGGTTTACCCGAAGCTTCCATGTGAAGGGTCATCACGGCGTTACTCTCCGCAGCCCGGCAGCGGCCCCGCCCCGGGTGCGCTGGGACCGCGGGGACAGGACGTGGGGAGCCGCGCTCGGCGGTGTTGCCCGGCAGCAGAGAGGAGAGAAGCGCCGACGCAGACACGACACGGAGGCACCTGAAGACGTGATGCCAAGTAAATGAGCCAGTCACAAAAGGACCACATAGTGTAGTTTTGGGGCGTATGGGTGGCTCAGTCGGTTAAGCGTCCGACTTCAGTTCAGGTCACGATTTCACAGTCTGTGAGTTCAAGCCCTGCATCCAGCTCTGTGCTGACAGCTCAGAGCCTGGAGCCTGCTTCGGATTCTGTGTGTGTCTCTCTCTGCCCCCTCCCCACTTACACTCTGTCTCTCTCACTCTCTCAAAAATAAATTAAATAAAATTTATTTATTTTTTAAATATTCGTTTATTTTGAGAGAGAGCACAAGTGGGGGGAGGGGTAGAGAGAAGGAGAGAGTCCCCAGGGGGTTCCGTGCAGTCAGCACAGAGCACAGCGTGGGATTCACACTCATGAACTGTTGATCATGACCTGAATCGAAGTCAAGAGTCTGGCACCTAACCGACTGAGCTACACAGGCGTCCCCATTTCTTTAAGTAATCTCTACGCCCAGTGTGGGACTTGAACTCACAGCCCTAGTCGCACACTCTACCAACTGAGCCAGCCGCCCCCAAACATCCCAGATTTAGATCGCAGTAGTGGTCACATTGTAAACAACTAAACAAGTCATTGAATTGTACACGTTAGGTGGGGGATGCCGTGGAATAAAAATCGGTTTCTCAGTAAATCTGTTTTTTTAACTGAACTCCCTGCTTTCCTTCCCATTCTCTGTGGGAGACACACTGGTGACACTGGAGCCTTAGTGGAGGCATTCAGTTCCCTTCCGCCACATCCATTTTTCCCCCTTAAAATCTTTTGTCTCTCCTCGTCTGCAGAGCCATGACACTGAGTTAAGTCGGGTCTTCATCCTTTTCAGATGCTATATAATTACATTCCACTTTTGTTCCTTCCCTCTTAAAAAGTCTCTCCATTCTTTGTTAAATTGATCGGAACAAAATCTGAGTTAATATTCTCTTTGCAAGTTTCCTTAGCTTATTGTGATGTCCTCCTGGATGAATTCATGACTCCTTAGCATAGGACGTAAAGTCTCCTATGAACCGGGCTCTCTCTGCCTCTGCAGATTAATTTCCTCTCCTCTCCTTATAAGGAATCTGTCCTCACGTCTTCTTTGCTTATGATCTCCCTCCTGATCACCATGCTGTGTGACAGGCGGTCCGTAGCCACATGTGGCTGGTGGCTGCCATCTTGGACAGCACAGAGCGTAGAACTTGCACACCGTAGCAGAAGCCCTTAGGGAATACTTTCCTGACGAATGAATGAATGAATGAATCACAGCTGTTACCCACCACAGGCCTTCGCCTGACTTCTGCTTTCGTGCTTTTGGTGGTAAGGTGCCCCTGGGTCATGACCCGCATATAGAGTTACTGAATCATCCCTAGGTGTCTATCCTTCTTGTTCTACTTGGCTGGTATTCGCTTCTCTGAAGTTTCTACTGATGGACTCAAGTCCCGTGCCGTCCAAAACAGCATCCGAGTTACTAGAGGATGGCGGTCGTTTCCTCCAAGTGCGCTGCCCTGAGTGAAACGCTCTGCCCACTTAAGCCTTGAATGCCTTACTCGGGAGTCTCTGCTTTGTCAGTGCTGCTTACAAACTACGGGCTCTGGCGGGGGCGCGGCCAGTGCCGAGTTCAGGGCCGTCCACTCTCTTTCTGATGCGTCCATTTCAGCCGGCGCGGCCCTCACTGTTACCAGTTTCCGCGTCTGCCACGGGGTCAGCGGTTAGCACGTAGCTGCCTGAACAGATTATTCACTTAATGTCTGTTGAATTAAGACCTTTTAAGCTTTTTTTGGATGACAGTGTTTTCTGTCAGCGTGTAATCAAATAAATTTTAATCATTCTCATCTGAAATTGATTCTTGCCATTAAGTCACCTCTATTTTTGAATCATAAAAATACTTGATCCCTGTGGAAAATTTAAAGCATGTGGGTAAGCGAGACCAAGAGGACAAGAGGCACCGGGCTGGCTCAGTCGGTAGAGCGTGCAACTCTTGATCTCAAGGTTGTGAGTTCAAGCCCCACGCTGGGTGTAGAGATTACTTAAAAATAAAAATCTTAAAAAAAAAAAAAAAAAAAGACAAGCACTCATTATTACGTCGTCCAGAGATAGTGTTAACTTTCTGCTCTCCTTTCTCAGCGCAGAGCCTGACGCGGGGCTCAAACCCACAAACTGTGAGGTCGTGACCTGAGCCAAAATCAAGAGTTGGAGGCCTAACTGACGGAGCCACAAGGCGCCCGATAAAACCACACGTCTGTAAAACTGTCTCGATCGCAGATTTGTGGTGGCTGTCAGCCGGGTAACCCCTGTTTACCAACACACCACGGTTCCCGGCCCGCTTGTGTCGTTTTCCAGAGCTTTTCTTGACATTTTGTTATGAAGATTCTCAGACTCTGAAAAACGGAATTACCTGCTAAGCACCCGTACGCCCACCACGTGTCACTGCGTTCGCTTTGTCACTGCTCTGTCCATGTGCTTGTCCACTCTCCATCTCGCCGTTTGTCTTGTTTTGTGGGGATTTTTCTGACAGAAGTTTAGCTTTTTGACGACTCTACAGTACCTCGTGGACGGGGGGCATCCAGATTAGTTAACTACGTAGTCAACCGGCCGTTGGGTATTTAGGTTTACTGGGGTGCTTTTCTCATTGTAGAGTTTTGCGATCTGGGTACATATTCTGGGTGTAAGTCATTTATCAGATACATGGTGTGCAGGGTTTTCTCCTGGTCTGTAGCTTATCCTTTGGTTTTCTTAGTGGCGTCTCAAAGCACATATAAATTTAATTTTGATGAAGTCCAGTTTACCAGAATTTTCTTTCATGAATCATTCTTTGCCTACCCCCAAATCAGGGAGACTTTTTCCTGTGTTTCCTTCTAGAAGGTTTATAGTTTTAATTCTCAGATTTAGACTATGATCCACTTTAAGTTAATTCGTGTGGATGGTGTGAGGTAAGGGCCTAAGTTCAGGTTTTTGCGTATGGATTTCTAGTTATTTCTGTGCCGTGTGCCAGAAACCAGGCTTTCCCCCATGGGCTGTCCTGGCACCTCTACTGAAAATCACTTGACCCTCCGCTCATTTGTTTCTAACTTGATTGTGGAATAGAAAAAAACTCTCATTTCTGTTTTGCTCCGTTTTTTTCCTCTGTCCACAATGGCTTCCCTTACGCTGAGCATTTTGGGAACCATGTACTTGCTGTGGTGAGTCCATCCTGGTTGTGCTGATGGATGACAGACGTGGGGGTTGTAAAGAACCAGGACAGTACCAAGTCGAGGGCACCCTGTTCCTCCTCCCGTCCCTGCGGTTGGGTATTTGCCCAGGAACGTGAGCGACCGCTGTACACCTCGTGAAGCTCTCACAAGAACAGCGGTCAGGAAAATCCTTTACCTGCAAAAAAGCCGTCTTCTGGCATGTACCAGGATACCGGCAGAGCTCAGAAAACTTCCTGAAGACCGAACGTGAGTTGTTTCCCTAGTGCGCTCTCTTTTGAAGTCCGCTTTCTCTGGGGAATAATTTAATCCCTTTTTACAGTTTGTGAAGATGTGACAGAATGTGAACTTTGAGTTCAGAAGTGTCGTTTGGCCAAAAGATCTGAACTCTGTTTCCTGATTAACGCGCTGGGTAGTGGCGAGAGCCGCCAGGCTGGTGCCATGCGCCCGCACTTCCCGCACCGGGCAGAGCGCGTTGTGTCGCGTAATCGTTGCCGTGACCCCAGAAGGCAGGCAGTGCCGTTGCTCTTTTCCTGGGTGGGGCGCCTGCAGCACACTGGGACGAGTGACTTGCGCGTCCGGCCAGAAAGCCTGGGCCCCAGCAGGTCGCCAGCCTGGGAATGACAGCGCCACGCCGCCCGGAAACTCATGGCGGCGGTGTTCCGGGGACTGGGTTTGACCTCCAGTCCAGGCCTTCAGTGTGGACCGGATATTTCCCGTCTTTGTTATCGTACTCGTGTTCTTAGTCGCGTATAAACAGAACTGTTTGCCCACGGGTGACTCCGTTGCCGTTTCTGGCAGGGCCGGCGTAGGTATCTGGCTTCTCATTGAGAATTTCGAGCTTTGGGTGAGTTAAGAGGCCGGAATGAAAGGGCGCTGTGGGTATTTAGGCTCATAGTGTAGTTTCTTCTGTCGGCTGTTCTCTTGCCTAGAAAGCAGGGTCCTGGTGTCCTCACCTGGTCATTGTCGTGCAGGCCCGTCCTCCATGTAGTAAGGGTCGGGAGAGGGGGCTTTTCTGCCACAGCTGGGCATATGGACCTGTTCAGTGTCCATCGACCAGGAGACAGGATTTGGTTCTGGGAGAAGAAAGGGTTGGGGGGTGAGTCCTGGGAGCAAGAATGGGGGTAGGGTGGTGGTCAGCGGGCGCAGGGGGAAGGGAGCCGGGCTTGGCCTCAGGGGATCTGGGGGCCAGGCCTGGCCCTGCCCGAGCTTGCTGCCACGCGTCAGCCGCTCAAACCGTGTGGGTCTCCAGGCCCTTCCGCATCCACAGCCTGTGGTTCTGGGATCTTTCTGACTCAGGAGGACAGACAGACACGTGCGGGGTGCCGGACACCCCGATTGGGGCCGAGCGCAGCCACCCGCCTGCCTGCCGTGTCAGGGCTCCAGCTGGTGGTGCGTCCTAGAAGCTGGCGCTCCCCCCGAGCAGTGGGAAGAAGCCAGAGGCCCCGTCGCCGTCGTCAGGAGAGTGAAGGGATCCGGCGGGCGCTGGCTCCACTCTGCGCGGCACGGCCGGGCGAGGCCGGGCATCCTGAGGGCACAGGTGGCCGAGGTCACATCCAGGCAGACCGGGGGGAGGCCGCTCTGGGAGAGCTGGTGGCAGGCACGTTTTTCCTCATTAATAGGATCTGCATGTTGGTAGGTTGTACAAGCTTCCTGAAATCAGTGTATTGGAGCCAAGAGGCTGGAAAAGAAACCGACCAAAAAAAGTCCCTTCGTACTTCCCATAAGTTTTCCCTCGTAAACGCTACAAAAATGGCTTCCATAAGTACCACCGCGTCCCAAGAAGCAGGTGAATACTGTTCGTATTCTGTAGGTGAGAACCTGAGGCTCAGTGGAACAGCTGCCCAGGTCACACAGCCTGCTGTTGGCATTCCTGGCACCCGGGATGGGGGAGAGGGGCGGTGGAGAGCTAGCTTTTATCGAACGTGTACTGAATGCAAACCTGCGTTCACGTCCATGGCCTCCTCTAACCCTGTGATCGCCGTGTGCATCGGCGCAGCCCTGTTTCAGAGAGGAGGCGGCTGACGACCAGCGGGGTTCAAAATGAGTGGTTCAGGGGTAACGGCGAGGACATGGCGGTGCTGGCCCTTGACTCCAGCGGGCGCGGCCCCGGAGCTCGGTGCTGCTGCCCCCGGCGGCCTCCCCCTTCGTGGACTTCTTCCTCCGTTCAGCAAATATTTGTCCTGTCCCAGGCCTAGGGTTTCACTTGCCCTAGCTTGTTCTTCTGGTTTCCCACAGATCTCTGATTTGAGATACCGCCGATCGCGTGACTGCTAGTGCAATGGTTGGGTCACGTGTGCCCTTGATTGTGTGCTGGGAGGACACATGGAAAATGGCGTTGCTGTGTTTGTAACAGTCACACCTGCTCGTTTAAAAATTAAGCAATACAGAAAAGTACAAAAAAATAGTTAAGCACAAACGACCGGGGCCGCCAGGGCCCTGGAGACGAGCATGTGTCAGCGTTGTGGCTGGCGGGCCTCCAGACGTCTGTGTGCGCGTGCACGGGCACGTCCAAGTGTCACAAGTGACGGAGCAGGCGCGTGCAGCGTGCTGTGGCTGCTGCCCCGGCGTGTCGTTCGCTGATTCTCACCCGGAGCCTCGGAGATGACGGTGGCACCTCGTTTCACGCTGAAGGAAGCCAGTGTTTTAGGACAGTGATGTAACTTTATCTGCCCAAGGTCGAGGGGTGGTGAGCTCTGAACCCGAGCAGGCCATGCGGTGTGTGGGGCAGTGCGTCGGCGACCGTGCTCGGCCCTGCACCTTCTCTTCTGGAACTTTCTTTCTCGTCTGCTCTGGGGAGGTGTTTGTCGCGCAGCAGTAGTTTATAAGCCCGTGTCATTAGCCGTGTCTGTTTACAGTGACTCTTTGTATACACTCTGTTGGACCAATCCCTTGTCGATGGATATTTAGTTTATTGCTGTTTTAAGTCCTACAGAAATCAACGGCCTTGTTTGGGCCCGTTTGGTTTTAACTTGTTGTTCTGGGGTGGTTATAACTCAGGCAACCTTTGTTTGAGTACGATCAGCTCTGCTTTTGAAGTTGGGCAAATAATTTCATCTTTCTGTTCCTCAGTCTGCCCATCTGGAAAATGGGGAAAATGGTGGAACCCGACTCGAGGCCAGCTCCCCAGGATTAAGTTAATGGAAACAAGTAGGCAGAGCGGTAGAGGGGACATCATAACTGCTCAACAAACGGTAGGGCGTATCTGTCCGTGGGATGCTGGTTGGTGGAGGTGCTGGGCGTTCCTCCGGGGAAGTGCCGAGGATCGCTTCTGAGGCCATGTCTAAGGGTCCCTTCCAAGGGCATTCTTCACCCGAGGGGGTGACGGTCCTGCCCTGTGAGGCCAGCATGAAAGTTTGTATTTTCCAGGATCAACCATTGCCCTCAGGGCCGAAAGGGGCTTCTGTGCCCATTTGCCTCTTCAGACCCTCTCTTTTTTCCTCTGTTTTAGCCTAGAAATTCCTTGCCATCTTGACAGCAGTTTGATGCCTTTAAAAATGTTGGTTTGGGGCAACTGGGTGGTTCAGTTGGTTGATTTGGCTCAGGTCATGATCTCTTGGTGCGTGAGTTCGAGGCCCATAGCGGGCCCTGTGCTGACAGCTTGGAGCCTGCAGCTCCAGCAGCTTCAGATTCTGCGTCTCGCTCTTTCTTTGCCCTCCCCTGCATGTGCACCCACGTGCAAGCTCTCTCTCAAAAATAAATAAATCAACTTTAGAAATATGTGGGGGGTTTTAAGCAGTTTTATCTGGTCTTTCTGGTTGTCTTCACGAGGAGGGTTGATCTAAACAACCTCACTCACGGTTACTGGAAACAGGAAGTCACTCACCTGTGTTTAAAGATCAGTGCTGATCTCTAACCTCTCCGTTACATCCGGCTGTCCTGGAAGATGACAGTGCTTGTGCGGCGCGCCCGGAGCTGGATGTGGCTGCTTGCCGTGGGAGGCGCTGGCTTTGGGGGCTGGGGCGCTGGCCTCCCAGACAGCCGTCCCGGGCCGAGACACACCAGTTTGGGAAGCACAGTGCGAGAGGACACGTTTATGAAAGAGAGGCAGCCCTCTGACTGAGGGGGTAGTCCCTTTTTAGAGAGAGCGTGAGCATGGATAACCCCTCTCTCTCCTGCACTCCCAGCAGGAGGAAGGGAGCACCAATGGCACTTTGGGCCAGAGAATTCTGTGTTGCACAGGGCTGTCTTGCACATAGTAGGATGTTTACCATCATCCCTGCCCTCTACCCTCCGGGCGCCGGAGCAGTCCCCCATCCCCAGCTGTGACAGCGGACAGCGTCTCCACACCGGGCCAAGTGGCCCCCTGGGCACTGGGATTCACCCGGCCGGCGGTCTCTGGTGGTAGAGCAGCCGTGGGTTTCTGACTTCCGCACGCAGCCGAGGCCCCCGGAGAGCTTGGTCGGACTGCCGGGCTGCGTCCTCCCCAAGTCTGGTTTGCTCCGCCTGGGGAGGGGACGGAGAATCTCCATCTTGGACAAGCTCGCAGAGATGCTGCTCCGGCTGGTGGAGGGCCCCGCTCCCGAGAGGCGCCGGCTTAAAGGATAAGGTGCCTAAATTAGAAACCAGGAGACCTCAGTTCTCATGCCGTCTCTGACAGTCGTGCTGTGACTCCAGGCAGGCTGCCGCGTTTCTCTCTTCCTGTGGTCGCAGTGAGATCGGACTGGCATTTCTCTGAGAGTCACGTACCGCTTGATGAAATCTGCGAAGCCCTTCCGGTCCCACGTTCTTCCGATGGGATACGGGGGCTCGCGAAGCTGGCTCATCTGGCACCCGGGCCCCGCCGCCCTCCTTTCCCTTTCTGTTACCGAGTGTGTGCCGCGGGGTCCGGGGAGAGCAGGTGGCTGGTGATCAAGGGCTCATATTTTTGCACATTAGTGAGAATAGGTTTTCAGAACAGCACTGCGGTTCCAAATGTAACCAGCTGCCTCGTAACTCCCGGCCCAGCGCTGGGACTCCATGTGGAGGTCTTAATCAGTTTGTCCTGAGACCTGTTAATTTGAGCACCAGGGTTACAGGCCGGGCGGCGGCGCTTTCCGTGAGCAGTGTAAACACCAGTGCAGAGCTTGTGCAAATGGAACGTTTTTGGAAACGAAGAAGCAGTGCTATTTTGGATGAGGAAAAACACCACCTTGTACATGTTAGTGGGAATCAGAAATAGAGAAAGCCTGATTATCAGAAATAAAATGTGAGAAAGAAAAACCAGCTTTTTGAGGGAACCAAATGCATTTGTCTAAAGCAGGACTCCCCAAGTTTGAGTCCCCGAGGCCTGTATTCATGTAACCTCTTCCATCCTGTCCTCCCTGAAGTCCTGCCGCAGGCAGAGCACGGGTCCCACGGAGGTTCCCTTTTTGGTGCTGGTGTGTCCGGAGGGGGGTGCACGGTCGGGATTAGTGTCTAGACTCAAAACACGGGGGCAGTTTGCAGAAGGCTCTGAAGACGGCGTAGGCCTCAGCCCTCTGTGGTCTGGTTTTAGATGGATTTAACCCCTGCTCTACTTCCCTGCCTTCAAAATCAAATCTCCTCCTCCCTGCCAGCCAGCAGGCGCTGGAGACTCTCACATTGTTCATTCTGTCTCTACCACGGTCTGAATGTGTGTGTCCCGCCACAGTTCGCGTGTCGGGATCCTAACCCCCAGTGTGACCAGGCTGGAGCCTCCACGTGCGGTACAAGGAGAAGCCTACTGCCCGGAAGAGGGCTCGCCCCTGACCGTGCCGGCCCCCTGACCTTGGACTCCCAGCCTCGAGAAGCATGACAAGTTAGTGTTTGTAGGCTCCCCGGCGTGTCACAGCACAGCCCGCGTGGACGAAGGCAGCCCCCATCTTCCAGAGGCTCCCCTCGACTGGCCCCAGAAGCTCCCTGCCGCACGTGGCTTCTTGGAAGACACTTGATGTGCCTGAGCCTTGGGAATCCATTCATCCCTTCGGTTCTTTAGAACATTTAATTAATTAATTAGTTTATTCGTTCCAGTTCCCTGCCCTCTGTGGGAAATACAGATATGAACAAGACCTTCTCTGATTCATTCCATTTCTTCTTTGACTTCACATGATTGTGCGGTTCGTGTGGGCCGAGTCTGTGTGCACCTCGCAAGCGCTGTTACATTGGAAGGAAAGGGCGCTAGGGGTGGGCTTGCGAAGTTGAGGAATTAGAGTTAATTATGGTAAGTACTTCAGAATAGCCAGATCTGGAGGAGGGGAGGAGGGGCTCTGTGAATCAGCACCTATGAATCAGACGTTCCCTTTTGTGTGTGATCATTGGCGAGAATTCAGAGAAGCGCTGAAAGCTAGAAGTTCTGGAAAATAGCCCCTGCTCCCCTCCCATTTCAGGGTGATTTGACCTGAGGGGACCCAGCAGTAATTTAGGATTGCCTTCAGTCATTTGTAGGAATTTCCCAAAGTAAGAGGATGTAAGTGAGGCAGAAGCACAAACGACCAGCTAGGAAAGAACTCCCTGGAGTGGGAGGGTCACCGGGGGCATCACTGGGCAAGCCCACCCAAGGGACACCTGCCACTCTTGCAGAAGCCCGACTTCCATAAAGCTAGGTGCTAACTTGCAGAAAATGGATAAATGACACGTGATTTCTGCCCAGTAGAGACCTAAGTGACTCCTGTTCGGTTTGGAAAAGGTGCCTCACAGGTTATGGTTTCACTGGGCCTTGGGACGTCGACCAGTTTTATATCTAACTTTGCAAGATTGTCACGTTCTTCTGTTTCCCACCGACTATGTATGTTCCTCGTGGAACCTTGGAAGCGGCGCGCTCGTTCCGCTGTGCCTTCATCAGTGACTCAGGTGAACCCTTGACAGGCGCCCGCTGCGTGTTTGTACGACGGTTCGGTTTGTAGCCTTTGAGTGGACGCGTCCGGAGGAGTAAGCGTCTTCGGTGGCGAGGCTGTTGCCCAGAAGTAGGGTTTGGCTCATTTGACTGGGAGCTGCTTTTAGCCCCAAATCCCCACAATCATGCGAGTTGAGGAACTCTCTGGGACACTTGGCTAGTAAGTTGCGTTTATGGATCATCTCGTGACGTGACCTGGGTCAACACTTAGAATTCCTGCCTTACCGAGGCCTCTGCAGCACAGAGGAGAAGAGAGTCCTTTCCTTGGTTGTTAAGAATCGTATTCTCATTGCTATGTCCGGCACACACAACCTACAGAACCTGGCACACCTGCTGTCGAATGCAGGCCCCGGGGTTTCTTTTGAGGGGTGGGACTCCGACAGGTGCAGTGGCGGCTGGTAAGGGGCGGAGCTCAGACCACAGCCCCGCTGTTCCCACTCCAAGCTCATGGGCTGCTCCTGCCACCACCGGATCGCAAACGGGTCTCTATAAGAGCGGGGAGTTGAGGTGCCGGCAGAGTACCTAGAAAATCCTTCCTCCCAGCTGCAGACCCTCCGTCGTGACTTCCCGGCGCTGCAGACACCAACGCTGACTCTCATTGAGCTTCTTGAGGCCTTGTGGCCTGGTCCCAAATCTTGGGAAGCTTTCACCTCCCCCCACACCTCGCAGAGGTAGTGTGGTGCCAGCCACACAGCAGGGGCCAGATATTTCTTGACGGAATATATTGCCGGAATCCAGCTCCAGCAGGTCCAGGGCTCCCTGAAGGATGGACGGTGTTGGCGAAAGGGAGCGAGAGAGCCTCAGTTTCCTTCTGATCACCAGGCAAGCGTCTCTGCCCTGACTGCAGAGTCAGCTTTATTTATTTTTAAAAATGTATGGAGTACAAAACAGGAGTGGCCATTGCCTTCGACAATGATTCCTGATGACAAATTCATTGGTATATAAGCATTTCCCAGAACATAGATTGGTAGAAGGCTCATGCATAACCTTTATCAGTAGTGATTGATGTAGGTGATTTAGATGCTTATCATATTGGGAAGGAAGGCGTCCTCAGCATTCAAATACAAGACAATGTTTTTAGCATAGCAAAGGCAAAGGTTCTTAGTGAGCAGGGGTCAATAGCCTGTTTTCTTGAGGGGAAGTAATACAGGTTCTCAGGAAATGTAATATTTGCTCCTATAATCACGAAAGAAGAAATACCTATAATTTCCTTCACAAGGTACAGTTCAGAAATGGCTTCCAGCGATATATGAATTCATTTTGCATGCTTTTATCTTCTTGAATCTCCCTCAATTCGTGGTAAGATGTTCTGGGCCACGTTTGTCTATCTGGGTGACGTTGGGGCAGCTGCACGGGTTTATTCATGAGGATGATCTGCGCTGTTATTGGACGGTCGCACCAGAAGGACTGCTGACTTCATCCAGGTTCATCTTTTTATGAAACCTTCCTTCTTCGTTGACAAACTGCTGGTTCATTCATTCAACAGGTACTTACCGAATAATGGCGGCCGCCAGCCGGGGGTATGGCCAGCTTGGGCTCGTGCTCCTCTTGGGGCTCTCAGTGTTTCTGTTGAGATATTTTAGCCTTTGCTCCACTTCGTTACTAGTCTGAGAACCGCATGAAACAGTTCCGTTGTGGGAAAGACCGTCTCTCAGACATACCTGCAGCCCATCAGCTTGTGTTCCGCTCTGTGTCCTGCCGCCACCGAGTCCAGACCCTGTCAGCTCTTCCTTGGACCGTGGCAGCAGCTTCTGCGGGTCTCCTCGCTTCCATGTTTCATTTAACAACGAGAACCAGGCCGTGTGACCCTCTTGCCTAAGACTCTGCAGTGGCGTCCCTGGCTGCTGAGCCCCGCTGACCTCGTCTCCTCCGTTCCTTACTCCTCCGTTCCAGCCACACCGCGTGAAGGCCACCCTGGGTTCCTCCCACCTCTGCGGGTTCCTCTGCGGGCCGTAATCCTTCCTCGGGGTCTGCGGGACGGGCCCCTCCTTGTCCTTCAAGTCTCCGCACAGAGCTCTCTACCCACGGGGGTCTCTCCCCTCACCTCTCTGAGGAGCCACCACTCTGCAGCTCAGTGCTGTGTTTTGTGCCTTCACGACATGCCTTCCCTCATCGGAAGCAGGGGCTGGCAGTGGGTCGGCATTCGTGGGCCCAGCGCTCTCTGCGGCCCCCAGAGTGGCACCCAGCGTATGGGCCCTCCAGGTGTTCGCTGAGCGAGTGCAGAGCCCGTCTTCAGGGACTGGCACAGATATCTAAAGAGAGCTCGTTTGCTGAGAGACTGGTGTGGACAGGAGTGCAGAGACAGTGACCGGTAACCGCTGCTTTTGAGCGGAGGTAGACCCAACGATGTAATCGTGTTTGCCTCGTGGTAGAATGCTTTGGGGGGTAGCTTTTAGTTAACAGAATTCTCAAAATAGAGGTGAGGGATGGTTTTATTGAAAACTCACACTTTGGGGCACCTGGGTGACTCGGTTGACGTCCAGCTTTGGCTCAGGTCATGATCTCGTGGTTTGTGGGTTCGAGCCCCGCGTTGGGCTTTGTGCTGACAGCTCAGAGCCTGGAGCCTGCTTCGGAGTCTGTGTCTCCCTCTCTCTCTGACCCTCTCCTGCTCGCGCTGTCTCTGTCTCTCAAAAATAAATAAAAAACATTAAAAAAATTTATAAGAAAACTCACACTTTAAAGTTAAATGTCACTGTAGAGGTTCACTTGAATTATGCAATTTGGGGGAAAGAATTAGTGCAGCTGGTAGGACTCACATTTCTTATCAGTCGAAGAAGGGATTTTTTTGGTTTGTTTTTAACGTTTCGGAGAGGGGAACTCAGCTGCAATAAACGTGCATTCAGTGATCAGGAAACGTTTTTGGCTGAAGGCCTACTGCATGCCGAGGACTGTCGGGCCAGGGACGTCAGGACGGGGTCTGTGTTCGGTGGCTCCACGTTTGTCTTTCCGGGGACGCCTCCGGCAGCCCTCACGGCCGGTCACTGCAAAGACCGTGTTCTGTCACGACAGATGAGGACTCGCAAGGGGCATGCTGACCTGAGCTCAGAGAGCACCCCCTCAGTGTCCACACTTCCTGGGCTGCCGGTCCTCTAGGACAGGTGTCCTCAGGCTGGGTCCGGCCTGTCCCTGCTGGAGGGAGGGGACGCCTGGCTGCAGGGCCCCTGGGCTCTTCCACCTCTCCTTCAACCAGAACTTTCCACATCTACGGGTTTAAGCCCCGTGTGAGTGACATTTTAAAAACCAAAAGGGTAGGGGCGCCCGGGTGGCTTGGTCGGTTGAGCGTCCGGCTTCGGCTCAGGTCATGATCTCACGGTTCATAAGTTCGAGCCCCACGTCAGGCTCTGTGCTGACAGCTCGGAGCCTGGAGCCTACTTCAGATTCTGTATCTCCCCTTCTCTCTGCCCCTCCCCCATTCATGTTTTGTCTGTCTGTCTCTCTCTCAAAAATAAATTAAACAGTAAAAAATTTTTTTAAATGTTTAATTTATTTTTGATACAGAGAGAGACAGAGCATGAGAGGGGGAGGGGCAGAGAGAGAAGGAGACACAGAACCGGAAGCAGGCTCCAGGCTCTGAGCTAGCTGTCAGCACAGAGCCTGACGCGGAGCTCGAACCCACGAACGTGAGATCTAACCTGAGCTGAAGTCAGAGGCTTAACCCACTGAGCCACCCAGGCGCCCCCCAAAGGCAAAGGGGCAAAGGCCCTGTACCAAGAACAGGCTGTGTCTGGGCCTTGGGTCGTTGGTGGATGACCCGGGGTGACCTTTTGTTTTTTAACTTCCCGTGGTCACAGACGTGCCCTCTGGTTCAGCTCGGGGAGAGCGGGGCTGTCGGGTGGCTCGGACCCTCGCTTGTGTCCCTGTTCCTGTGTCCACTGGTGACTGAGGGGAGGGCCCAGCCCTTGAAGCCGACTCCGTCCCCAGTCTTGTCCACTGTCAGCTCGGGCTTCTACCCCTTCCTGCCGCGGCTGAAGCGCTCTTGCAGCCCTTGGGGTCGCTTGTCGGGCCGTGAAGGTCGGGGACTGGCCAGGACCAGCTGGATAGAAGAACCCCCGAGGGTCACCGTGTCTCCGTCATGTCGTGGGGCCGCAGGCCGCCTGACATCTGTGGAATAAGTCCCCTTCTGGAGGCAGACGTTGGGACCCGAAAGGCACCGGGCCTGCAAACCCTGGCATTGTGCCAACCTGGCTCCGAGTCACTGCTCTGCCCCCTGGGCGAGTTACTTAACCTCTCTGGCCTCTGTTTCCTTATTAGTAAATTGGAGTTTCTCACAAATTCTGTCTCACACATACCCGGTGCTGGGATTCGGAGATTTTTCATGTTTTCTATCCACTCTTCTTGTACACGGACCTTAAGAATTGCCTTGAAAGGTATAACCAGCATCCCAAGAGGAGACTCTTGAGTTGCTGATGGAAACCAGGGCATGAAGTCCAGGGCCGCCAGCCCCCAGGTGTCTCCACCCTGGACCTGCCTGTGGCCAGGCTAAAGCCCATCTGGCCAGCTCCCAGCACTAAGATCACTGCCATTTCTCCCCGGACCATGCAGGGAGCACCAGCTGAGGCTCCGACCATTAGACCCACCAGCACGTCCATCCATCAGAAGTAAGTTGGGAGTGTCTGCAGCTCGCTGGCGCTGTCCCCGATGCTCAGAAGGACGGAAAACAGAATGCTCTAGAATCTCCTTTCCCTCGAGAAGCTTGTGTCTGGTTGATTACCAGCTGCCCCAACCTCATCCATGACTCTAACCAGGTAGTTTAATAAATAAAAACATCGTCTTGTCATTGTATTTGGTGTGGGTTAATTGCTCTTCCTAAGTCTTTGGCAACCTCGGGGCGCCTGGGTGGCTCAGTCGCCTAAGCCTCTGACTTCAGCTCAGGTTAGATCTCACGTTCGTGGGTTCGAGCCCCGCGTCAGGCTCTGTGCTGACAGCTAGCTCAGAGCCTGGAGCCTGCTTCCGGTTCTATGTCTCCTTCTCTCTCTGCCCCTCCCCTTCTCATGCTCTGTCTTTCTCTGTATCAAATATAAATAAAATATTAAAAAAAATAAAGAGGCAGTCTCTTAATTAAAAAAAAAAAAGACTGGCAATCTCTACTGCCTTTTTTTTTTTCCCCATAATATTTTATTGTCAAATTGTTTTCCATACAACACCCAGTGCTCTTCCCCTCAAGTGCCCTCCACCATCACCACCACCTGTCTTCCCCGGGAAAGAGGGGCGCCTGGGTGGCTCAGTCAGTTAAGTGTCCAGCTTCGGCTCAGGTCTTGATCTCACGGTTTGTGGTTTCAGGTCCTGTGTCGGACTCTGTGCCGACAGCTAGCTCAGAGCCTGGAGCCTGCTTCGGATTCTGTGTCTCCCTCTCTCTGACCCTCCCCTGCTCACACTGCCTCTCTGTCTCTCTCAAAAATAAATAAAACATTAAGAAGTTAAAAAAAAAAAAAAGAGTATGAGCGGGGGCAGAGGGGGTGGAGAGAGAGAGAAAAAGAGAGAGAGAGAATGAGAATGAGAATCCCAAGCAGGCTCCATGCCCAGCACAGAGCCCTGTGCCGGGCTCAATCCCGCAACCCTGGGATCATGACCTGAGCTGACATCAAGAGTGAGGCTTAACTGACTGAGCCACGCAGGTGCTCCTCTGCTGCTTTTTTACATCTAAGATTTGAGACCGTGATTTTAGACATCTGCCCATTCACAGTATATACGTGTGCGTGTGCGCACACACCCACCCCTCGTCCTGAGGATCCTAGAACTGCCCTGATCCTCACCCCAGAAGTGAAATAGGTGAGCTGCCTGCTAGCGGGCAGAGCACCACTGAGGGGGTGG
This sequence comes from Suricata suricatta, assembly GCF_006229205.1. Classification (NCBI taxonomy): domain Eukaryota; kingdom Metazoa; phylum Chordata; class Mammalia; order Carnivora; family Herpestidae; genus Suricata; species Suricata suricatta. Next base: position 4,321,394 of record NC_043708.1, on the reverse strand, counting down.
CTCACCGCGGGCAAGAGCGTCCTGCTCTCAGCACCAGCGAGAGGCGGCCTTGGCACGTGGTAAGGCGGATGCAGAACGGCCCCTGGCCCTCTCAGCTCCCCGGGGGCTGCCCTGGGGGGTCCCCACAGCTGCCCGGCGACAGAGGCCCGGGCAGCCCCCACGGTCAGTCCAGCGGCGCACGCAGGGAGCATGGGGCGCAGACAGCTCGGGTCGCCCGCTGCTGGCCACAGAGGCGGGAAGGGGCAGAGCTGGGCCCTAAGCTCGGCGAGTTAATGACTCTGAATCTCTTGTGTTTTCTGCTCTGACCTGATCCTGCCGAGAAGCTGCCTCCGCTGGAGGGTCCCAGGCAGAGGCCTGTCGGGAACCCCGTGCGAGGCGTTGTGGATCTGTTCAGCTGATGCCGGCCATGGGCTTGAGGGACCCCAGGACCCCCCTCCCCAGATCGTCCTCACTGATCCGCCTGCCCCCGTTGGCTGTTACCACTTCATGTCTTTGAGTCAGGGTCAAGGGGGAGGGAGTGCGCGACGGGGGCGAGGTCACGGAGCACCTCGTGTGACACGGGCGCTCCGTCACTGTCCTCCCTGACGGAGAGCAGAGGCGGACGGCCGCTCCGTCGGCGCACCTGCATCGTGTGGCTCGACCTTCCCGCTCTGTAACGGGCTCTGGGAATGCGTGTGGCTGCCCTGCTGGGCCTCCGGGAAGTAGCGGGGTGGGGGCGCGGGCAGGGCGCCGTGTGCCGGTCGGGGGCGGCTCACCGTGCTGGAGGTCGGGCACGCGTGAGGACACGCAGCTCACGCGGAGCGGGGCCTAACCTGGGCCCGTTGCCCCATAGACTGAAGACGGGAGCTCCCGGCATCGTTTGGGAACTGGGCTGAATTTGGGGGTTTGTGAGTTTTTACGGAAGAAAGAGTTGGAGAAATAAGACTTTCTTTGCCTAATCCCATGGGCCCCGGCGAACTCAGGCAGGGTTGGAAGGGGCAGGGGCATCAAAATCAAAGTCCGAAAATGGCTCTGGCAGGTTTCTAGAGAAGGGACAGAGTGAGGAAGACCGGTCCTCAGGCACGAGGCCACGTTAGAAACGGCGCAGGCGCAGGCCCGGGCAGCGGGACTCGAAGAGACCTTTGGGGGTGGAACCAGAATCAGGGACCGTATCTGGTGTGAGGGAGAGAGAAAGTCAGGCGTGACGCACAGGTTTTTACTTGAGATCTGCCTCCCTTATTTTATAAAAATTTGCAGTCCAAATGCTGACAATCTCCTTCAAGGCAAGTCTGAGAACGCAGCCAAATCTTGGCAGCTTGGGCTTTACAAACTGGTAAACATTCCCCTTTTTTTGGCTGACATCTCGTTTCCTTTTTCCTAACTTCTGTTCTGCAATTAGTGCGGTAATTTTTGTGCCTCAAGGAATTGATAGGAGCCTAGTGCATACTAGACACTCAATAAACGAGTAATCGCGTAAATGAGATCATTTCTCAGAGTGGACCCGCAAGGTCATGCTGTTCTCCGTGGAGTGGCGGGCACACAGTGTGACCCCGGGAACCCGGGACCTCTGAGGAATTCTCGGTGCCACGCAGCCTGGCATCACGGCCCGCTGTTCAGCCGCACGGGCCACACCTGGCCGTGGCAGCGGCTGCCGCGGCAGATGAGGTCATTGGGCAGGGCGCGGGGGGCCGGCTGCCTTCCTTCAGGGCTTTGCCCCTGCCCCCAACTTCCCAGCCTGCAGGTTTCTGGTGTTGGGGGTGGTGGACGTATGCACGATTCACCCAGGACCCCAGGCGTGCCCGGGGTTCGACTTCTTTCTCCGGGCTAATCCAGCGCGCAGCCTGGAGCCTAAGCACACACTGCATTAATCAGACTTGCTGGAATGATCACATGGTTTCTAGCTGCCTCCCCTGTTCGCTGCCGCTTGTCGGCAGCTGGTGGAGCTGGAGGCCGCAGGCCCCTGTCTGCAGAAAGCCTTTTACTTCCAAATATTGGGGGGGGGTGTGGAGACCCCGCCTCTTTTTTCTGCACTTTGCACCATCCGGCTGACTAAATGGTTGTCCTCCGAACCAAAACGGCCGCCAGACAATCTAAGGACAGTGTCTCTGAGTAGGTCATGTTTGCATTTGAAGAATTCAGGTACGTCGTGGGCTTCCCTACATCAGCCTGCCTCTGGGTTTTTGTTCTCGCTGGGTTTTTGCTGTGTAATGACAGCTCCGGCTCTGGCTGGTTCTCACCCCCAGAACGGTTCTTTCCTGCATTCGGTGGGCTCCCTGCCGGTCGGGGGGGTGGGAGGTGCAGAGGCGGTGCAGGCCGGGGGTGCCTGCTGCCTGCCCGAGTGCAGCCGGGCGAATGGGCGTGCTGGTGCGTAAATGTGCCGGGGACCCCACCTTGCGCCTCGTCCGCGCTGCCGTGGATGGTGTGGAGTTACGAATGCAGAACAGCAACTCTTTATCCAGAAGGAGTCTCCTGCTCTCTTTTGTTTTTCTTCCTTTGTCAAACTCACGGAGTCCACGGCTCTTTTAAAAAATGCTCCCTGGTAGCGGTGAGGATGAAAAATCCCGCAGGTCTGTCTGCTTAGTTGAGGTTCGATTTCGGCTCTGATATTTCCCCTCATTGTTCCTAGTAACCTCTTTCCTGGGCAGTTTTCCGGGAAGTGCCCTGATGGTGTTTTGTTAGCAGGTCCTTCTCTGCTTCTGGAAGCTTTTCAGCTGCTGTAATTATCGATGGTCCAAATGAGCCTTTTGTGAATCTTAGCCCTCTTTCCTCCGTCTCTTCTCCGGGGATCTGTCCCTGGGCGTGAATGTGGGAAGGGGTGTTCCAGCAGAGAGAGTTTCTAAGAAATGAAAAAAAAGGAGGCAGAATGGGAGGGTTATCTGACCATTCGTGGGCATATTTCCACCTTTTGGAACATATGGAAGAGAGTGGGTCTGTGTGTGTCTGTCCCTAACCTCCGGCAGTCTCTCATTTCCCAGATGGAATTTCAGTGTCCTTTAGAAGGCAGCGTCAATGCCGTATCGGTGGCGAGGGGGTGATTGTGGGGGAACCCCTGTTCAGTCTCCACAGGCCGTTTTGTTCTTGACCGGAGGTGGCTGCAATAGACATTAAGACGATAATAGAATACCACCTTTCGTTACTTGGGAAATCAGAGACCTTTTCATCAAAATCAAGAGAGTAGCTGAGGACGGTCCCCACACCTGCAGGAAGAAAAGCGGGGCTGGACGGTGTCCCCGCCCTTTCGGTAAACTTGGAGCTTTGGATCTAGGAAGTTCTCCTTTGTTTAAGAGAGTGTCTCTGCGTTATTTCTCGTGGCCTGGGCTGGTGACAAGGGTATTCTTTCCATGTGGCAGCATGCCCTGGGGACGCGGGGCCTGTGCCCTTACACGGGGACCGGAACTTGCCGTTTCATGGGAGCTCCATTAGAGAACTGACAAGAATTTGTTACAGTAGATGGGGCCACAGAGAATGAGTTCGGAGTCTCGGGTTCTAATCCCCGTTTGAAAATTAGCTTTTCTGATCCTTCCGAGAGTTCCAGAGGAGTTTTGGAGACTGCAGAAAGTAATACGGTTGTGAGGTTTGTATCTTAATGTTAGCGTTTATTCTAGACGGAGGGAGTGAGCCTTAGCTAACCGCCTTGAACAGAGCTCAGAGCCGGTCACCTCCGCTCTTAGTTGGGGAAGAGGCATATTTATCAACGAACCTGGTCCCACTTTGGTGAGCTCCTGGCCCCAAAGCTGGGTCTGAGCTGCGGGCATGGGCTCAAGTTGAAGGCCGCTGCACCGCTGGGCTGAGAAGGCGGGGCCGCCTGTAGAAAGTAGACCCAAAAGGGGAGGGCTGTTCCCTGCGCCTCCAGCTTCACTTAAGCCAGCGCCGAAGAGCTTTGCCGGGCGTGACTGCTGCCCGTACCAGACGCTTGGCCTTCTCTAGTCACGGGCTCTGCGAGGGGCCCAGTGATCACGGTGGGGCCACACGGGCCCTTTAGAGGAGCTCAGCCTTTTCGCTCTGGTCAGGGTGGTGCTCAGGCTGTAGCCTGCAGTGGAGACAGCTGCTGGGCCCGTGAGAGCCCGGGCTGCTGGGCCCCCCACCCAGAGGCTCCGATCCAGTAGGTTCGGGCTGGGCTTTGAGGCTCTGCATTCCTAACAAGTTTCCGAGGGACGGTGATGCTGTAGTCTGGGAAGCAGACTCTCAGCACCGCCGGCTTGGGGAAGGCAGACACGCCACCCTTATTGAGGAGGGAGGCCTGGGCAAAGGCAGGGAGGTCCAAGTAGGAAAGAAATCCAGAGCCAGAAGCCGCCTGTCCTCTTCAGGCAGGTGGACCCAAGGGGGGCACGCTCATGGGAGGCTAAGCTGTGACCGTGGTTGTCACAACAGCCCCTCCTCCCAGGGTGGGTGGTGAAACCGAGTTTACAACCTGATTTCTGCCATGTCCGGCCTGTGTGGACCTGGCAAGTCTCTTCACATTTTATAGTCCTCGCTTGCTGTGTGAATTTTCTCTACGAATGTCTGTAACACCATTAGGGGCACACGAGAGGATGTGAACTTGGTCTGTGCGTCGTGGTGCTCTTTCCCTGTGTCGATGGTGGAGGAGAGGCCCCCGGGGCAACCCTGTGAGCTTGTGACACGCGTTTACGGGCCTCCCCGTGCACTCACCCCAGCCCTGATGGCACAAGGGCCACGTTCACCGTGAGAAGGAAGTCCGATGCTCACCGGGCACGTGCTCTCATAAGTCACTAGGAGTTCCTGGAGAGCGTTCCTGCCTCCTGTGTTTTTAACTTTGACTCCTTTGTGCCTAAAACCGCCTGATGCACAGCAAGTCCTCAATAAGCAGGTGACACTGATCATTTTCAGAGGATTAAAGAAGGAAGGGAAATCAAGCGATCCGGCCGGCTCGGTGCGGGCCTGGTGCTGGTGTCCCGGAGCCCGCCGAGCGTGCCCGTTCAGAAGAGCATGTGGACAAGCCCACAGCTGAGCTCCCGAGAAAAATGCGGCGTGTCCTCAGTGCACCCCCGGCCGCCGGAGCGGCAGAGGGCCCCGCTCTCACTTCCTAAGGAATCTCTGCACGTGACCTCACTCTAGAACGTGCTGACCATGGTCATGCTTTGCTGGGGCCACACCCACAGGGTTGCAGAATCCTGGGAGCTTGAGGGGCTGGGCCAGCGTTTTCCAGATGGTTAGGGTAGTTTTCGCCTGCCGTTGGCTTCAGGACTGTATTGTCCGAACACCAGACCCACGTCGCCTACATTTTTACCTTTCTTTTTTTTTTTAATTTTTAATGTTTTATTTATATTTGATACAGAGAGAGACAGAGCCTGAGAGGGGGAGGGGCAGAGAGAGGGAGACACAGAATCAGAAGCAGGTTCCAGGCCCTGAGCTGCCAGCACAGAGCCTGACATGGGGCTCGAACCCATGAACGTGAGATCATGACCTGAGCCCAAGTCGGAGGCTTAACCGACTGAGCCACCCAGGCGCCCCCATTTTTACCTTTCTAATGAGACTCCTCACATGAAGAGTGTACCAAATTCATGGTTTAATAAACATTCACCAGTTGTATACCGCACAGACTGCCTCCTGAGCACCACTGAGCACTAGAGACGGCTTTGGGGAGGACTCTGGTTTTCCTTCCACTGCAGAGCCCGAGCGGCGACCACATTCCCGACCGTCCCCAGAACAAATACTTTTAAATGTGATTAGTGGCTCTGTAAACCCCGAGGGAGAATGGAGCCCAAGTCAGAAACCACTGGTTCTCAGAATCGCTGATACGCATTCCGATTTATTTCTAGAAGGCATGTGGTATGCCAGCCCCACGATCTAACCTCCACAGTTGGAATGTGTCAGTCACAGGAAAATGGGAGGTGCTACTCGGAGTCCGTTTGGTTTGTTTTATGTTTTAAGTAAAATGTTACGGAAGTGTTGAGGTTCAAACTCCACCCAGCTCTTTCTTTGTTAACTCACTTTTATATCCAGTCTTGGGAAGTGTTTTTACTTCTCTTGCTCTTTCACTGGAGTAGGGAAATGGGTTAACGTGCGTGGTGTCCGGGAAGACCTGACGTTCCCAAGCCAGGACAGCCCGGCCGGTGCCGGAGCCTACGCCAGCCGGGCCCCTCTCGTTTCCCCGGCCTGTAACCCGCCGAAGAGCCCGGCGTTTGGCTGCAGCGCCTTCTACACTGTGGCGAGCCAGTGCGACTCCCCAGCGGGAGAGGGAGACGGGGCTGGGCAGGGGTTGGGGACGGTGCCTGCGGTGACTCGGTGACTCGGAGGCCGCTAGTTGCCTTGCCCCCCGTAACGGTAAACCACACAACGTACATGAAAACAGAAGCTCGCGGATCTGGACAACCCTGAACCCGCTCCCCCCCACCCAGACCTCCCCCTGCTTGCTTGCGTGGCTACCGCAAGTCTGCCAGGCGTCTCGACTTAACACACCTGACACCTTCCTTGTATTTTTTCCTAAGCTATTGCTTCTACGGTTTTCCATAGCCCCGTTGCTCGGTCATCCCTGACTCCTTTCTTTCTCTTACGCTCCATGTCGCAGGCGTCCGGGGAGGTTCTGTCGGCTCTGCGTCAAAGCGTGCCCGGCGTCCCCAGCGCCACCGGCCTGGCCCACGCTGCCACCGTGTGGCCCAGCTCCCCACCATGGCCCTGTAACTGGCCTCCAAGCTTCCTGTCTGCCTTGTCCTCGTGCTGCTGGTTCTTCAGCTCTTCTTCTTTGTAAAATACCACATCAGGTCATGTCAGTCCAGTGCTCAGAACCTTCCAGTGGCTTCCCACCCACCTGTGGCGCCCCAGCTCTTGGGGTATCTCACAGGGCTGCTGTGCTCAGCCTGGCCCTGTCGCGGCCATACTCCCATCCCCCCCGGCCTCCGCCTCCAGAGGCCCACATGGTTTGCTCCCGCATCTCCGGGGGCCTTTGCTCAGCGGCGGCCCCGACCTCTCTTTTTAACACAGCTCTTCCCACATCGTTCTGCGCTCGTACAGTTTGAGCTCCTGGAGGTCAGGGAGCGTATCTTAGCCATCGTGTGTCGCTACCAACTCTTAGCTTACCGTCAGCTCTCATCTAGGAGGGGTTGGAAAATGCCTACAAGACTGATATTGTAGGTTAAAATCATTTGAATTATGTAAGTCACAATCCCTAACTGTGAGGAGCTCATTAAGCTCCCCCTGTCTCTGGTCCCCCGGGATCTGTGAGGACGCACAGCTGTGGGTCTGATAGCGGATAGTGGGAGCACCTGGTGGAGGAAGTCGGGAGGATGGAGAGTTGAGGGAGGGGGAAATAGAGCAGGAGAGAGAGGACAGATTGCCTTGACTTGACAGTTTCGCCTGGAGTTTGACTAGCCACAAGCAAAATGTTATTTTGGGAAACAATTTGGGTGTTATGGTGGCAAAGCAGACATATTTTAAACTACCAATCTGTCCTCCATTATTAAATAAGCTTTGCAATTAATTTTTTTTAATTCAACAACATTATTTTTGAGAGACATAGAGAGACAGAGCATGAGCAGGGGAGGGGAAGAGAGGGAGAGGGAGACACAGAATCCGGAGCAGGCTCCAGGCTGTGAGCCGTCAGCATAGAGCCTGACATGGGCTCGAACTCTATAAACTGTGAGATCATGACCGAGCCAAAGTCGGACACTTTACCGACTGAGCCCCCCAGGCACCCCAGGCATTGGGATTATTGCTGAGTTTTGCTGACAGAGAAGTACAGTCATGGATCTGGAGTCCAAAGAGTTGGCTTCAGTTTGTATGATGTAAACTTCAACACTGTGACCTTGGGCAAGTCACTCTGTTTCTCTAGGCCTTAGTTATTTCGCTTCTAGGAAAAGGGTTCCTTTGAGGATGATATACAGAAAAAAAAAATAGTGTATAATTGACAAAATTTTGCTATAATGTTTGTATTTTATACTTTGGAATCCATGGAAGCTTAATCAGCTAACATGTAACTGGCTCAGATGCCACTTTTCAAGACCATCCCGGTTTCCAGTCCTCGTTTCTCCTCGCTTAGCATATTATTAATTAGTCTCTTATGTTAAACACTTGAGAACAAAACTTAGCACAAAGAGTTTAACTGGACCCATTACCCAGATGAATGAGGAAGAGGATACCAACCCGGGTCCCTAGGATTCTTGCTGGCGACTTAGGGGACTTGCAGAAGTATCTCTGACTGTGTAGGTTTCTAAGACTCGCTGTGTATCTTTTGGAAGGAAGGAGGGCCTTTCAGCAATTCGGGTAATTATTCGTTGAAAAAACACTTCCAAGCATGTACTAAATAGAAGCCCTACTAGAAAATGCAGCTATGTGACCTGTGTGTGATCTTCAGGCCTTCTTCCTGCAGAAACTGTCCTGAACCAGCACCAAAAGCGTGGCGGGGCGGGGGGGGGGGGCAGCCAAAGACAGACAAACACTGAAATGTAGGATAAATTCTTAGGGATACTGACGATGTGGGTGCATGGGTGGAGGAGGAGGCGGCTTTGCCGAGCTGGGGACTAAAGGGGACTTTTGGGCGGGGCTTGAGTGGCTCAGTCGGTTAAATTTCCGACTTCGGCTCAGGTCATGATCTCACAGTCTGTGAGTTCATGCCCCGTGTCGGGCTGTGTGCTGACCGCTCAGAGCACGGAGCCTGCTTCAGACTCTGTGTCTCCCTCTCTCTCTGCCCACTCCCACTCATGCTCTGTCTCTCTCTGCCTTTCAAAAATAAATACATGTTAAAAAAAAAAACAAAGGGGACTTCTCAGGAGGAGGCGTCTCTCAAAGGAGTCTGGGAGAAGTGTGGGGTTTGGGTGGAAGGAAATAAGGCAGGGGCTGCTCAGGAGCCTGGGAGCCGGGGTGTGGGTGTGGGGTGTGGCTTGTGCCCCCGGCCCCGCTTTGCCTGATGAAACGTGAGGAGAAGGGATTTTTCTCCCTCTCGGAGCTGCTGAGCCTGTTTTGTCCTCTCCTCACCGTGGGCGACCTCTCTGCCCTTCTCCCCCCGCACCCCGAGGGTGTATGTGACCCTCGAGGGAGGCGCTGCTGGTGCCTTGGCTTCCCCGCTAGTCTTGCTCTGCCAGCAGCTTGCTTAGGCCCCTGTGCGTTGGTTTGCCTCTCTGCAAAATGGGGGGATTACCCACCTCCCAGAGCTATGGCGTTGATTAAACGAGATTACTTAGATGAAGCATCTAGCCAGTGGCCTCGGGAGATATTCCATAAATTAATTTCTTTAATTATCCTTAAGTAGCAAAGCCTTGAGTTAGACCCCCATCCTGGGCTGGACGTTGCACACGGGCCAGGGGGGAGGCCTGACACCCTACGAACAGAGAACCCCGAGCTCCCCCCTCCCGGAGGCTGCAGAGGCCGGAGCGCCAGAAGTCAGGCCTTGGAAGGTGACCACTTGTGGACATGTTCGTGCCACGGCACACCAGCCGTCACGTGACTGATCCGCGGCGCGCCGGGCCCCGGCTGGTAGGCTCGCAGAGACTGAGTTCCTTGCAGTTGGCGGACTGAGATTCTGGTGCCTTCCGTCCAGCCAGGCCAGCACTGCCAGAGCCCGCCCCGAATGTGGACAGTCCCGCGGTGCCTCCGTACTGGGTCCACAGCCGCCTGTCCGTTGTTCCGCATCCCCTCTGTGTCCCGTCTGTGTTTCCGGAGCCAGCTGCAGGAGCGAGGTGTCCGATGAATGAGTGTGGGTGGCACAGGGCCGCACAAGGTGTGACCCCCGGCGGTCTCCCTTCCTCGGGAGGCAGAGCAGGTTACGGACCAGAACGCAGCAGTGGCAACGAGAAGCAGCCGTCATACACGTGACGGGGGCCTGGGGCCCTGCTGGCCGTCAGGAGACGCTTCTGACGGTCCGCAGGTCGAGGGTTCCATGCGATGATTCTCACCTGGGAAGGCCCATCAAGGTCAAACACAGAGGCCCCGACCGCACCTCAGCCCCACTGCGTCCAGCTGTCCAGAGGCGGAACCTGGGCACCGGCAGAACCGGTGATCCCGACGCACACCCCCAGCTAGCGTTTGCGGGAAGAACTTGGTCTTGGGACTCTGGAAACCCTCAGCCCTAGGGACTGTGTCACATTGGGTCAGTTGCTTACCTTCACTGGGACTTCATGCGCCCTCCTGGAAAACGGGTAATATTTTGTTCACAGAGATGTGGTTCAGAGAGAGTGAGGTGACAGCCACGCGGGAGCTTCGGAAAGTTGCGGCGCCGGATGCGGAAACGTGCGCACACGGGCCGCAGGGCTGGGGGTCCGGGTGTGCGGCTCGCAGGACTGCGGCGTTTGGTCGGGACTGAGCTCGTGCTGGTTCGCGGTCCCTCTCGGGTGCGGTGACCTCACAGCTGTCGGGAGTTCATTCTGCGCTCGTTTCCGGCGAGAGGACTTGTCTGCACGCCAGTCGGCCAGGTCGGAGGCCGCCGGAGGCCGGGGCTGGTCTCGCTGTGTGTTCTCTGCGACCAGCCTCCCTCCGTCTTTACCGGAAGACGGAGCAGACAGCCCGCGCGCACCTGTGCGGGCCCTGGAGAACACCTGAGAACCCGGAGCCCTCCGTCTTTCCAGGTCACCTCTTGGCCCTGGTGTGCAGGCTGCAGGCCCGGGAGGAGCCGGGAGCGGGAAAACAGGTGCCCCTCCCCGGGGGCCCCCTCCTGAGTGTGGAGAAGGTGAGCTCTGGCCGCCATCTTTCACCGTGTGCAGTCGCTCAGGTGCTGGGGGCTGCCTCGAGACAGAGCCTCCTGGGGAGATGGGCGAAACTGCGTGGCAAGGGCCTCTGTGACCAGGACGTCGAACACACTCTGATTTAAAGAAGCGTTTGTACTCAGTGGTGACATGCCTTTCCCTGGAGAGAGGACGCTTCCGTAGTTGGGAACTTGGAGCACTCCCAGAGCCAGAGCGAAGACTGCCTCCGTTTGATACTCCCGCGTACGGAAGAGCGAGGAGGAGACAGAGATCCCCAAGGTGCGGAAGGTAGATGCCTTGTGCTGCAGGTGATGACGTGTTTCCTGCTCTTGGGTGGGATATGTATGCTAATCAGGTCCCCGCTGTGGGCCACGTGGGACTCAGGCCATCCGTGCCCCGACCGAAGGCGTGAAGGACGGCCTGCTTCAAGGCAGATGGGGACCGAGAGGAGCATGTCCTCCTTTGGGGCCAGATTGTAGTACAGCCCAGTCTCCCGCCAGTCCAGCCCCTCTTTTCTGCACATGGAGCCTCCCGCGGCCGGACTACATGCTCCCAGGAGCCTCCCTTCTGCCCCAGGGACTCTGGCTGAGTCACCGAGCCGCGCACACCGCTTTGCTTCCCCGTCTCGGAGCCTTGGGCATCTCTCCGTGAAGCCCTTGTCACCCAGCCCTCTGCACACGTCCCTCAGGAAGCCTTTTCTGACCTCTTCGCTCACATAAACTTCTCTGTTCTCTCTCGGCCCCGTTAAGCACTCAAGGTATATCACACGTAACCTGATACTTAATTTTTCTCCATCTTATTTTCTTGACTAGATCGAAGGCAGAAAGAGTGTCGGCCCATCTTCACTCCGTCTCTGTCTGCCACACTCGGACGGAGAGTTGGGTGCATCGTGCCTTCTCAGCACCTTTAATTTACAGTTATCGTTTCTTTAAGCCTCCTGCCACATGCCAGTCATCGTTACAAGCCCTGGAGGACAGTCGCTGCCTTTTCGAGGTCTGTTCGCTTCGCGGCTTGGAGGCGTGGTTAGGGTTTCTCCAGAGCTGCTGAATCCAGTGAGCAGGACCTTTGAATGGGCAGAGCTGGTTCAGGCAGTGGATGTGCAGGAAGGCCTGAGAGCACTAGGTGTAGATTTTCAAAACTGGAGGGGTTTGCAGAAGCATTTGAGCGAATAAACATGCATGGGAAGTGTAGTTTATGTATTTAAATGAAATGGTGGGTTTTTTTTTTATTTGAGAGAGAGAGTGCATGCACGTGAGCTGGGGAGGGGCAGAGGGAAGGGGAGAGAGAGAGAGAATCCCAAGCAGGCGCAATGCTCAGCCCGATGCAGGGCTTGAGCCCACGACCCTGGGATCATGACCCGAGCCGAAATCAAGAGTCGGACGGTCAACCGACTGGGCCGCCCGATGCCCCGTAAATGAAATGTTTCAGATTCGTCTAGATTCACACAAACAGGATCACACGCATGTGTTTCAGGCCCCCTGTTGGCAGCTGGCAGCGCCCACAGCCCTGCCCGCCGGCGGGTAGCAGGCCCGTCTCGCCTAGAGGCACCTGAGAAGGCTTGGGGAGGTCAGAGCGCTTTCCCACGGCCGGACACCTGCTCGACTGGAAAATGAGCCGGTGCCCATTCCGTCCTTTCCAAGCGGCCTCCACCCCCGGGCGCGTGAAACGAGGAAAACCGGTCAGGGACCCCACGATGCCTGTTTCATGCACTGTTTTGATGAAAACATGAATATGTCACGTTTATTGAGCCTTAACTAGGAACATTGTAACCCGCTCCGCATGAACACGTGTACCGCGGTCCTCGCAAGAGTTGGGACGGGGCTGCTGTTCCGCCCCCACCTCGCGGATGACAGAAGCCGCAGCACACGCGGGCTGAGTGACCTCGGCAGAGCCACACAGGGCTGGCCGCCGCACCTGCGGTCCTCACTCTCTGGGACCTGTGCTTCTGATCGCTCCCTTAGTCACACAGGAGGCTTCAGAGGGGACAAAGATTCTGTGAGCAGTTGTTTGGGAAAAACTGTGCGCCAGCTCCCCTGGGAAAGGGCAGTGTATAGTAGCATGAAGGCTCTGAGAAGTCCTGCGGGGTGGGGTGCAGCGGCAGGAATTTCACCCCTGAGTTTCCCCCGTGTGTTTGGTGAAGGAACTTTTATTGCCCAGCACTTGATTTTTAGTTGGCACCATAGAAGACCCTGCTACAGTGGAGGGAGATTTGGAGACTGGGAATTAGAAATTGGGGCAAAGGAGAGAGTCTTCAGGGCAAAATCCATAGTGGAGGAGGTTAAAAAGTCTCATCTGAGCGTGAATTCAGCCTCCGATTCTTCTTGGCTGTTCATTCATTCTTTTGGGGTCTCACTTGCCCTGTCTGTAAAATGGGATCGTTGTGAGAAGTGTGATTTTCTAAGCAAAAATGCTTTGAAAACGACACTCCAAGTTGTTTTTGTTCGTTACCGGCTCCCTTGGGCCTGGTGCCTAGCGCGGCGTCTCCCAGCGGTCGGGCGGGCCGTTAGCAGTTAGTGGACTCATGGGTGCGTTTTGCCTTCTGTCTTCTGTAACTGGTGTGTTACCACTTTCTTCCTGTTTTAATGAGATCTAATTGACATATAGTGAAACGTTTTAAAAAATGGCCCTTTTTCCTTGGAATTTCCTTCTAAATTGTGTTTCTGCTGGTTTTATGTTTGGGGAGTGTAAGGAAATCCCTCTGTTGGAAAATCAGGAGCCACGTTTCCCTCACTCATTTGTCATACCCCAAGCTGGCCCGCCGCGGCGGTTTATTTTGTGTTTTCTGACATGTCCCTGGCAGCGAGAGATTTTTGGACAGTTCCAGAATGGTAAGTTTCAATCAACAGCGCGTGTGTTGGTTTTGTTGTTGTTGTTGGGATTTTTTTTTTTTTTAGCACTGCTCATTCCCTCAGATGTGCCCATCTGCGAGTGTGCTTTGTGAAGGAGGGCCTCCTGTCCCACACTCCCGATGTGATGACTCTCCCTGTGTCCTCCTTTCGAGGACCGTCCCAGTGCGGTTCCCGCTGGAGAGAGGGTGGAGACGTGCGAGGGCATTCTTCACCTGCTTCCAGTAAGCGCTTTGCTTTTGGCGCCTGGCCAGGAGAGACAGACGTGCGTTCAAGGTCATCCTAATCGGTAAGATGTTGCACAAAGATCTAGAAATTACAAACAAGAGAGAGGCGAGCCAATCATCATTTAGACCGTGTGGCTGGACGAGCCACCCAGTGACTCCTGCAGAGAGACTTGGGGTGGCCGGCGGCCTGTCGGGAGAGGAAGCGGTGGGTACAGGGGAGCCGGCCTTGCGTTCCCACGCAGTCTGACTGGCATGTGGCCTGTGTGGACCTAACCCCTCACCCCACTGCAGGACGGCACAGGACCCCAGCCCAAGTCCCTTGGCCGTGGTGATCGGTTCAAGGGCACGTCTGCCATCTAAGAGTCCTCCGTGGCCCTTGGGCTAGAATCATTAGGAAAGATGCCATTTGGCTTTTTCTTCTGGGATCAAGAGCTGTCAGGACCAAGAGAGCCGCCAACCATTGGCAGCCAGCATGTGGGGAGAGAGTGTCTGATAATGAAGCCAACAGAGAGGGAAGCAGAGTTCAGTGGTGGCCAGGGACACGGGTCCTGACGGAGTCGGTGGTGGCCAGGGACACGGGTCCTGACGGAGTCGGCGGGGGCAGGGACACGGGTCCTGACGGAGTCGGCGGGGGCCAGGGACATGGGTCCTGACGGAGTCGCTGCGCTTCTGCTTCAGGCAGGGTTATTGGGGAGCCGTGCGTGTGTGCACGTGTGCGTGTGTTTTCACCATATGAACAATAAGTTCCTTTTGTCTCCTTTAGTATCTTTCTCCACCGAGAGAATCCCAAGTAATACAGACTGTGCAACATAAATAAAATACTGAACCTTATGTGACTTTCCCTCTGGAGGAGGTGACCCTCCCTTCCATCTGCAGGATTGTCAGACCGCATTCACAGCTTTGTATCTGTGCACCCATCTGGCTGTTTAACTGCAGACTCTGCTCTGGGACACCCTCATGGACAGCGCAGTGTCCCCCCCCAAATTCGTAGATCGAAGCCCTAACCCCCAATGTGCCTGTTCGGAGATAAGTAGGTGACGAAGGTTAATTAAGTAGAAAGCAGGTTCCTCGAGTAGGGAATTAAGGTTCACTGAGGTCAGAGAGTGGGGCCCTGACCCAGTAGCTTGGTGCCCTCGTGAGGAGAGCTGCCAGGAACACTGGGCACAGAGCAAAGGGCACGAGGACACCGAGGAGGCGGCCGCCTGTGGGCCAACGAGAGAGGCCTCAGGAGCAGCCAGCCCCGCCGGCACCCTGGCCGTGGGCTTCCAGCCTCTAGAAGTGAGCAAACGTACATTTCTGGCCCTGAGCCCCCTGCCGGGCCTTTTGTTTCAGCAACCCGAGCCGCACACTGCAGGTGCCTTTCGAAGAAAGAGAGGAGGGACGCCCGGGTGGCTCGGTCGGTTGAGCGTGTGACTTCAGCTCAGGTCGTGATCTTGTGGTTCTTGAGTTCGAGCCCTGCATCGGGCTCTCTGCTGTCAGTGGGGAGCCCACTTCAGATCCTTTGTCCCCCCCGCCCCACACCTCCCCTGCTCACACTTTCTTTCAAAAATAAAATTTTAAAACATTAAAAGAATAAATGAATACTTTAAAAAAGGAAGGGGCTGGTGAGGGTGCTCACTATGTGTGCTGCTGCAGCGAGCACGGTGATGAGGGTGCTCAGGACCACGTCTGAGGGTCAGCCCGTGAGGGCCTGGCGGGAGGCTCCTCGGGGGCCAGCAGGCTCCCGAGGAGCCCAGGGGTTGGAGCTCGAGGGGACCCGCGTTTGGACACACTGGTCAGGTCCCTGGAGGCGTTCCGGTGGGAAGGGGAGGTGGTACTTAGGAGCACCCTCTGTGTCCCAGGCACCCGCAGTCATCTTGTCCGTTCGGACCCAGACCTCAGGGGACGGCTGAGACAGCTGCTCGGCCGTGCCGGGCCCAGAGCTCTGTGTAGGGTGTTGTTTCGTGAACACCACACTCGGCCAGTTAGAGGCTCCCTCCCTGTCACAGAAGAGAGAACAAACCTAGAAGGGTCAGACCCTGGACCGGGCCGCCAGGGTGGTCACAGCAGAGCCAGGACGAGAACTCCGGTCTACGCTTTCCTGTCCTGTTGCTTTTCAGGCCTGGCCCCGTAGCAAGGGGACGGCAGACCGGAGAAGGCCGTGCAGAAATCAGCCGAGTGGGACACCTCCGTCGGAGCGCTGCGTCCAGGATCCTGGCCATCGGCCGGGGCAGCCGGCTCTGCCCGCTGAACCAGCACCACATTGAGCGAGCGTGCCCTGTAGAGTTAGGAGGACACAGAAGTCGAAGGAGCCGTGGCACGTGGGGAGACCCGCTAAGCACGCGCAAAGCTAATAGGGCAGGTTTCAGGCAGACCGGTCGTAACCCTGCCGTCCTCCGGGCGCGTCCCCGGCGCTGCCGGGCTGCCCACGCCCTGGCCTGTTATATCACAGAGCAGGCGACCCCGGCGGCAGGCACGGCCAGGGCTCTGGTCCCAAATCAGGTCCTGTCCTGACCTGGCGAGCAGGGCTGCGGCCCAGTCCCACTGCAGCCACCCACCTGCCCCGTTAAGTGTCTTTGTGTTTGATGAGCTGGTTCTATTAATTGATAAATTAATAACAGCTCGTAATAAAACGTTCAAACAGAATAACACTGGACCTTCACGGAGATCCTCACACACTCGGCCGATGCCACCCCTTGGGTGAGAAGCCGCCTGGGATGGTGGCGGTATCCGGTACAACAGTGTGTGCGTGTGCGCGTGCGTGGGTGTGCGTGCGCGGGTGTGTGTGTGTGTGCGCGCCTGTGTGCGCACGTGCGTGTGCGTGGGTGTGCGTGGGTGCGCGCGTGCATGTGTGTGTGTGGGTGCGTGTGTGTGCGCGCGCGCCTGTGTGTGCCTGTGTGTGCGTGTGCGTGCCTGTGCGTGTGCATGCGTGCGCGTGTGCGCGTGCGTGTGGGTGGGTGTGCGCGCCTGTGTGTGTGCGTGCGCGTGTGTGGGTGCGCATGCGTGCCTGTGCGTGGGTGTGCTGCGCGTGCGTGGGTGTGCGTGCGCGGGTGTGTGTGCGTGCCTGTGCGTGTGTGTGCGTGCGTGCCTGTGCGTGGGTGTGCGTGGGTGTGCGCGGGCATGTGTGGGTGTGTGCGCGCGTGTGTGGGTGTGCGTGCGCGTGCGTGCCTGTGTGTGCGCGTGCATGCCTGTGTGTGTGCGCGCGTGCCTGTGCGTGTGTGTGCGTGTGCGTGCGTGGGGTGCTGTAAGGAAAGAACACGGCTTTGTTTGCTCCCAAGGATTAGGAATTCAGTGGCAGGTTTTGGGTTCTTAGTTGTAGGACTTCCTCCGGGTTCCCGTGGATAAAGCAGGAGACTGGCGCCTGCACATAACCACTTAGGAGAGAACACAGTCACTAGGCGGGCCACCAAGAACACGTGAGGCCTGCAGGGGGACAGCGTCGTGCCGAGGAGCCGATGGCACCGCAGAGAGCCCACAGGTGACCAGCGCTGGCCAGACGAGGCTCCGCATCTAACTGCCCATCGGTGCGCTCTTCCCCGCTTTTCCGCTGTTGGTAAGACGAAGTTCAGTTCGTGCCTAGTCGCAGTGATCCTGGGAGGCTTCCTGGGGCGGAAGTTTAGATGCAGGGAGTCGCACGGGTGCTCGGTACGGTAGGGACTACTCAAGTGTCCACCGAGCCCCCCGCAAGCACGTTTGAGACAAACAGCTGTGGCGAGGCCCATCCCCCACACCAAGGGGAGACCAGTGGATTCCTCGGCCAGCACCCTGTCCCTTCTCTCTGGCTCTGCGCCCCGCTGGTGCCTCCGACCCCACGGGCCTCGCCCCTGTCCTTACCAGTGTCCGCCCCTCCGCGGGCTTGCTCCGGCGCTGGGAGGACACGGCAGCCCCCTGGGCACAGAGGGACGGCGTCGCCGCACGTCCTGCTCCCCCCGCAGCCTCTTGGAAGGGTCTGTGTCTCCGCTCTATCCTGCTTGGTTCTGAGCACATAAAAAGTGATCGTGCCGTTTTTCCCTTCTGAACTCCCTGAACATAACACGCGGTGGCGCCCCGGCCTGCCCCGTCCCCCTGCTGCCTGGGCGGGCTCCTCCCTGGACCTGCTCAGGCCGCACCTGCTGCTCTTGGAGTCCCGTCACGCCCTTTGCCCCGTGTTTTGAGGTTATGGGACACAGGTAGGGGAGAGGGGACGCCTCTGCTGCCCTTCAGAAAACTAACCAGGACAAACAGAACAAAACCTGACTCCTCCCCAGTCCATGCATCTCACTCCCAAGAAAGTAAGCCTTTTCCTGGATCTTCCTTATCTTTTGCTTTTACGTTTCCTGAGTCTGTACCTAAGGGCAGCAGGCACCTTCCCTAGGACATTGGGACCAAGAGGAAAGGTTTCTCCATGACGCTTCTCCATTTAATCATTTATTACCTTTACTGTGTTTTTTTTTAAATATATAGATAGTTTATTGTCAAGTGGGTTTCCATGTAACACCCAGGGCTCTTCCCCACAAGTGCCCTCCTCCATGCCCACCACTCCCTTCCCCTTTCCCCCTCCCCCTTCAGCTCTCAGTTTGTTTTCAGTATTCAAGAGTCTCATGGTTTTCCTCCCTCCCTCTAACTATTTTCTCCCCTTCCCCTCCCCCATGGTCCTCTGTTGTTTCTCCTGTTAGACTTATAAGTGAAAACACGTGGTTTCTGTCCTTCTCCGCCTGACTTATTTCACTTAGCATGACACCCTCGAGGTCCATCCACTTTCCTACCAATGGCCATATGTCATTCCCTCTCATTGCCATGTAGTACTCCATCGTGAATATATACCACATCTTCCTGATCCATTCGTCAGGTGATGGACATTTAGGCTCCTTCCATGTTTTGGCTATTATTGACATTGCTGCTATGAACACTGGGGTACATGTGCTCCTATGCATCAGCACTTCTGTGTCCCTTGGGTAAGTCCCTAGCAGTGCTATTGCTGGGTCAGAGGGGAGTTCTACTGATAGGTTTTTGAGGAACCTCCACACTGTTTTCCAGAGCAGCTGCACCAGTTTACATTCCCACCAACAGTGTAGGAGGGCGCCCGTCTCTCCACATCCTCGCCAGCATCTGTAGTCTCTTGATTTGTTCATTTTAGCCA